>NW_027308580.1:59022-91789 GCF_047496885.1 Scyliorhinus torazame | reverse complement strand
CCCCCCTCCCCTCCCCTCGCCCCCCCTACCCTCCCCTCGCCCCCCCTACCCTCCCCTCCCTCCCCTCCCCTCACCCCCCTCCCCTCCCCTCGCCCCCCCTCCCCTCCCCTCGCCCCCCCTCCCCTCCCCTCGCCCCCCCTCGCCTCCCCTCGCCCCCCCTCCCCTCCCCTCCCCTCGCCCCCCCTCGCCCCCTCCCTCGCCCTCCCCTCGCCCCCCTCCCCTCCCTCGCCCCCCCCCTCCCCTCCCCTCGCCCCCCCTCCCCTCCGCCCCCCCTCCCTCCCCTCGCCCCCCCTCCCCTCCCCTCGCCCCCCTCCCCTCCCCTCGCCCCCCCTCCCCTCCCCTCGCCCCCGCCCCCCTCTCCCCTCCCCTCGCCCCCCTCGCCCTCCCCTCGCCCACCCTCCCCTCCCCTCGCCCCCCCTCCCCTCCCCTCGCCCCCCCTCCCCTCCCCTCGCCCCCCCTCCCCTCGCCCTCCCCTCCCCCTCGCCCCTCCCCTCGCCCCCTCCCCCTCCCCTCGCCCCCCTCCCCTCGCCCCCCTCCCCCTCCCCTCGCCCCCCCTCCCCTCCCCCCTCCTCGCCCCCCCTCCCTCCCCTCGCCCCCTCCCCTCCGCCCTCCCCTCGCCCCCCCTCCCCCTCCCCCTCCCCTCGCCCCCCTCCCCTCCCCTCGCCCCCCTCCCCTCCCCTCGCCCCCCCTCCCCTCCCCTCGCCCCCCCTCCCCTCCCCTCGCCCTCGCCCCCTCCCTCCCCTCCCCTCGCCCCCCTCCCCTCCCCTCGCCCCCTCCCTCCCCTCGCCCCTCCCCTCCCCCCCCTCCCCTCCCTCCCTCCCCTCCCCTCCCCTCGCCCCCCTCCCCTCGCCCCCCCTCCCCCTCCCCTCCCCTCGCCCCCCCTCCCTCCCCTCGCCCCCCTCCCCTCCCCTCGCCCCCCCTCCCCTCCCCCTCGCCCCCCTCCCCTCCCCTCGCCCCCCCCCTCCCCTCCCCTCGCCCCCCTCCCCTCCCCCTCGCCCCTCCCCTCCCCTCCCCCTCGCCCCCCTCCCCTCCCCTCGCCCCCCCTCCCCTCCCCTCGCCCCCCCTCGCCCCTCCCCTCGCCCCCCCTCCCTCCCCTCGCCCCCCTCCCCTCCCCTCCCTCGCCCCCCCCTCCCCTCCCCTCGCCCCCTCCCTCCCCTCCCCTCCCCCCCTCCCCTCGCCCTCCCCCCTCCCCTCCCCTCCCTCCCTCCCCTCGCCCCCCTCCCCTCCCCTCGCCCACCCTCCCCTCCCCTCGCCCCCCTCCCCCCCTCCCCTCCCCTCGCCCCCCTCCCCTCCCCTCGCCCCCCCCCCTCCCCTCGCCCCTCCCCTCCCCTCGCCCCCCTCCCCTCCCCTCGCCCCCCTCCCCTCCCTCGCCCCCTCCCCTCCCCTCGCCCCCCTCCCCTCGCCCCCCTCCCCTCCCCTCGCCCCCCTCCCCTCCCCTCGCCCCCCTCCCCTCCCCTCGCCCCCCTCCCCTCCCTCGCCCCCCTCCCCTCCCCTCGCCCCCCTCCCCTCCCCTCGCCCCCCTCCCCTCCCCTCGCCCCCCCTCCCCTCCCCTCGCCCCCCTCCTCCCTCCCCCTCCCCTCGCCCCCCTCCCTCCCCTCGCCCCCCTCCCCCCTCCCCCCTCGCCCCCCTCGCCCTCCCTCCCTCCCCTCCCCTCCCTCCCCCCCTCGCCCCCCTCCCCCTCCCTCGCCCCCTCCCCTCCCCTCGCCCCCCTCCCCTCCCCTCGCCCCCCTCCCCTCCCCTCGCCCCCCTCCCCTCCCCTCGCCCCCTCCCTCCCTCGCCCCCCTCCCTCCCCTCGCCCCCTCCCCTCACCTCGCCCGCCCCCCCTCCCCTCCCCTCGCCCCCCTCCCCTCGCCCCCCCCTCCCCTCGCCCCCCTCCCCTCCCCTCGCCCCCTCCCCTCCCCTCGCCCCCCTCCCCTCCCCTCGCCCCTCCCCTCGCCCCCCTCCCCTCGCCCCCTCCCCTCCCCTCGCCCCCCTCCCCTCCCCTCGCCCCCCTCCCCTCCCTCGCCCCCCTCCCCTCCCCTCGCCCCCCTCCCCTCCCTCGCCCCCCTCCCTCCCCTCCCCTCGCCCCCTCCCCTCGCCCCCCTCCCCTCGCCCCCCCCTCCCCTCGCCCCCCTCCCCTCCCCTCGCCCCCCTCCCCTCCCCTCGCCCCCCTCCCCTCCCCTCGCCCCCCTCCCCTCCCTCCCCTCCCCCTCCCCTCGCCCCCCTCCCCCTCCCCTCGCCCCCCTCCCCTCCCCTCGCCCCCCCTCCCCTCCCTCCCCTCCCCTCCTCCCCCCTCCCCTCCCCTCGCCCCCCTCCCCTCCCCTCGCCCCCCTCCCCTCCCCTCGCCCCCCTCCCCTCCCCTCCCCTCGCCCTCCCCCCCTCCCCTCCCTCCCCCCCTCCCCTCCCCTCCCCTCCCCCTCCCCTCGCCCCCCCTCCCCCTCGCCTCCCCTCCCCTCGCCCCCCTCCCCTCCCTCGCCCCCCTCCCCTCCCCTCGCCCCTCCCCTCCCTCGCCCCCCTCCCCTCCCCTCGCCCCCCTCCCCCTCCCCTCCCCCTCCCCTCCCCTCCCCTCCCCTCCCTCCCCTCCCTCCCCTCCCCTCCCTCCCCCTCCCCTCGCCCCCCTCCCCTCCCTCCCCCTCCCCTCCCCTCCCCTCGCCCTCCCTCCCCCTCCCCTCGCCCCCCTCCCCTCCCTCGCCCCCTCCCCCTCCCCCTCGCCCCCTCCCCTCCTCCCCTCGCCCCCCTCCCCTCCCCTCGCCCCCCTCCCCTCGCCCCCCTCCCCTCGCCCCCCTCCCCTCGCCCCCCTCCCCTCGCCCCCCTCCCTCGCCCCCCTCCCCTCGCCCCCCCTCCCCTCGCCCCCCTCCCCTCGCCCCCCTCCCCTCCCCTCGCCCCCCTCCCTCGCCCCCCTCCCCTCCCTCCCCTCGCCCCCCTCCCCTCGCCCCCCTCCCCTCCCTCCCCTCTCCCCCCCCCTCCCTCCCTCCCTCGCCCCCCTCCCCTCGCCCCCCTCCCCCTCTCCCCCTCCCTCCCTCCCCTCGCCCCCCTCCCCTCCCCTCCTCCCCTCGCCCCCCTCCCTCCCTCCCCTCCCCTCCCTCCCCTCGCCCCCCTCCCCTCCCCTCCCCCTCGCCCCCTCCCTCCCTCCCCTCGCCCCCCTCCCCTCCCTCGCCCTCCCTCCCCTCGCCCCCCTCCCCTCGCCCCTCCCCTCGCCCCCCTCCCCTCGCCCTCCCCTCGCCCCCCTCCCTCCCTCCCCTCCCCTCCCCTCGCCCCCTCCCCTCCCCTCGCCCTCCCCTCCCTCCCCTCGCCCCCCTCCCCTCCCCTCCCCTCCCCTCCCTCCCCTCCCCCCCTCCCCCCTCGCCCCTCCCCTCCCTCCCCTCGCCCCCCTCCCCCCTCCCCTCGCCCCCTCCCCTCCCCTCGCCCCCTCCCCTCGCCCCCTCCCCTCGCCCCCCTCCCCTCGCCCCCTCCCCTCCCCCTCCCCTCGCCCCCTCCCCTCCCTCCCCCCCCTCCCCTCGCCCCCCTCGCCCTCCCTCCCCTCGCCCCCCTCCCCTCCCTCCCCTCTCCCCCCTCCCTCCCCTCCCCTCGCCCCCCTCCCCTCGCCCCCCTCCCCTCTCCCCCTCCCCTCCCTCCCCTCGCCCCCCTCCCTCCCCTCCTCCCCCTCGCCCCCCTCCCCTCCCCTCCCTCGCCCCCCCTCCCCTCCCTCCCCTCGCCCCCCTCCCCTCCCTCCCCTCGCCCCCTCCCCTCTCCCTCCCCTCCCCTCGCCCCCCTCGCCCTCCCTCCCCTCGCCCCCTCCCTCCCCTCCCCCTCCCCCCCTCCCCTCCCCTCCCACTCCCCCCTCCCCTCGCCCCCTCCCCTCCCTCCCTCCCCTCGCCCCTCCCTCGCCCCCTCCCCTCGCCCCCTCCCCTCGCCCCCCCTCCCCCTCTCCCCCCTCCCCTCGCCCTCGCCCTCCCCTCCCCCTCCCCTCGCCCCCCTCCCCTCCCTCCCCTCGCCCCCCTCCCCTCCCTCCCTCGCCCCACTCCCTCCCCTCCCCTCGCCCCCCTCCCCTCCCCTCCCCTCCCTCCCCTCCCCTCGCCCTCCCTCCCCACCTCCCCTCCCCTCCACCCTCCCTCCCCTCCCTCCCTCCCCTCCCTCCCCTCCCCTCCCCTCCCCTCGCCTCCCCTCCCTCCCCCCTCCCCTCCCCCCTCCCTCCCCTCCCTCCCCCTCCCCTCCCCTCCCCCCTCCCCTCGCCCCCCTCCCCTCGCCCCCCTCCCCTCGCCCCCCTCCCCCCTCCCCTCCCCTCCCCCCTCCCCTCCGCCCCCTCCCCTCCCCCTCGCCCCCCTCCCCTCCCCCCCTCCCCTCGCCCCCCTCCCCTCCTCCCCTCCCTCCCCTCGCCCCCCTCCCTCGCCCCTCCCCTCGCCCCCCTCCCCTCCTCCCTCCCTCCCCTCCCCTCGCCCCTCCCCCTCCTCCCTCCCCTCCCCTCCCTCGCCCCCCTCCCCTCCCTCCCCTCCTCCCCTCCCTCCCCTCCCTCCCCTCGCCCCCCTCCCCTCGCCCCCCTCCCCTCGCCCCCCTCCCCTCGCCCCTCCCTCCCCCTCCCCCTCCTCCCCTCCCCTCGCCCCCTCCCCTCCCTCCCTCCCCTCGCCCCCCTCCCTCCCCTCGCCCCTCCCCC
The DNA here is from genome assembly GCF_047496885.1 of Scyliorhinus torazame. Lineage (NCBI taxonomy): Eukaryota > Metazoa > Chordata > Chondrichthyes > Carcharhiniformes > Scyliorhinidae > Scyliorhinus > Scyliorhinus torazame. Next base: position 87,180 of record NW_027308580.1, on the reverse strand, counting down.
TCCCCTCCCCTCCCCGCCCTCCCCTCCTCCCTCCCTCCCCTCCCTCCCCCTCCCTCCCCCCTCCCCTCGCCCCTCCTCCCTCGCCCCCTCCCCTCGCCCCCTCCCTCGCCCCCTCCCCTCGCCCCCCTCCCCTCCCTCCCTCCCCTCCCTCGCCCCTCCCCTCCCCTCCCTCCCCTCGCCCCCCTCCCCTCCCTCCCCCTCCCCTCGCCCCCCTCCCCTCCCTCCCCTCGCCCCCCTCCCCTCCCTCCCCTCGCCCCCCTCCCTCTCCCTCCCCTCGCCCCCCTCCCCTCCCTCCCCTCGCCCCCCTCCCCCTCGCCCCTCCCTCCCCTCGCCCCCTCCCCTCCCCCCTCGCCCCCCTCCCCTCCCTCCCCTCGCCCCTCCCTCCCCTCCCTCCCCCTCGCCCCCCTCCCCTCCCTCCCCTCGCCCCCCTCCCCTCCCTCCCCTCGCCTCCCTCGCCCCCTCCCCTCCCTCCCCTCGCCCCCCTCCCCTCCCTCCCCTCGCCCCCCTCCCCTCCCTCCCCTCGCCCCCCCTCCCCTCCCTCCCCCCTCGCCCCCCTCCCCTCCCTCCCCTCGCCCCCCTCCCCTCCCTCCCCCTCGCCCCCCTCCCCTCCCTCCCCTCGCCCCCCTCCCCTCCCTCCCTCGCCCCCCTCCCCTCCCTCCCTCGCCCCCCTCCCCTCGCCTCCCTCGCCCCCCTCCCCTCCCCTCCCCTCGCCCCCCTCCCCTCCCTCCCCTCGCCCCCTCCCCTCGCCCCCCTCCCCCTCGCCCCCTCCCCTCCTCCCCTCGCCCCCTCCCCTCCTCCCCTCGCCCCCTCCCTCCCTCCCCTCGCCCCCTCCCTCCTCCCCTCGCCCCCCTCCCCTCCCTCCCCTCGCCCCCCCTCCCCTCCTCCCCTCGCCCCCCTCCCCTCCCTCCCCTCGCCCCCCTCCCCTCCCTCCCCTCGCCCCCCTCCCCTCCCTCCCCTCGCCCCCCTCCCCTCCCTCCCTCGCCCCCCTCCCCTCCCTCCCCTCGCCCCCCTCCCCTCCCTCCCCTCGCCCCCCTCCCCTCCCTCCCCTCGCCCCCCTCCCTCCCTCCCCTCGCCCCCTCCCTCGCCCCTCCCTCGCCCCCTCCCCTCGCCCCCCTCCCTCCCCTCGCCCCCCTCCCCTCGCCCCTCCCTCGCCCCTCCCCTCCCCCCTCCCCCTCCCTCCCTCCCCTCCTCCCTCCCCTCGCCCCCCTCCCCTCGCCCCCTCGCCCTCGCCCCCCTCCCCTCGACCCCTCCCCTCGCCCCCCTCCCCTCGCCCCCCTCCCCTCGCCCCCCTCCCCTCCCCTCGCCCCCCTCCCCTCCCTCCCCTCGCCCCCCCTCCTCCCTCGCCCCCCTCCCCTCCCTCCCCTCGCCCTCCCTCCCCTCGCCCCCTCCCTCCCTCCCCTCGCCCCCTCCCCTCCCTCCCCTCGCCCCCCTCCCCTCCCTCCCCTCGCCCCCCTCCCTCCCTCCCCTCGCCCCCCTCCCCCTCCCTCGCCCTCGCCCCCCTCCCCTCGCCCCCCTCCCCTCCCTCCCCTCGCCCCCCTCCCCTCCCTCCCCTCGCCCCCCTCCCCTCCCTCCCCTCGCCCCCCTCCCCCTCCCTCCCCTCCGCCCCCCTCCCCTCCCTCCCCTCGCCCCCTCCCCTCCCTCCCCTCGCCCCCCTCCCCTCCCTCCCCTCGCCCCCCTCCCCTCCCTCCCTCGCCCCTCCTCCCCTCCCTCCCCTCGCCCCCTCTCCCCTCCCTCCCCTCGCCCCCCTCCCCTCCCTCCCCTCGCCCCCCTCCCCTCCCTCCCCTCGCCCCCCTCCCTCCCTCCCCTCGCCCCCCTCCCCCTCCCTCCCCTCGCCCCCCTCCCCTCCCTCCCCTCGCCCCCCTCCCCTCCCTCCCCTCGCCCCCCTCCCCTCCCTCCCCTCGCCCCCCTCCCCTCCCTCCCCTCGCCCGCCCTCCCCTCCCTCCCCTCGCCCCCCTCCCCTCCCTCCCCTCGCCCCCCTCCCCTCCCTCCCCTCGCCCCTCCTCCCCCTCCCTCCCCTCGCCCCCCCTCCCCTCCCTCCCCCTCCCCTCCCTCCCCTCGCCCCCCTCCCCTCCCTCCCCTCCCCCTCCCTCCCCTCGCCCCCCTCCCCTCCCTCCCCTCGCCCCCCTCCCTCCCTCCCCTCGCCCCCCTCCCCTCGCCCCCCTCCCCTCCCTCCCCTCGCCCCCCTCCCCTCCCTCCCCTCCCCTCCCCTCGCCCCCCTCCCCTCCCTCCCCTCGCCCCCCTCCCCTCGCCCCCTCCCCTCCCTCCCCTCGCCCCCCTCCCCTCGCCCCCTCCCCTCCCCCCCCTCCCCTCCCTCCCCTCCCCTCCCTCCCCTCGCCCCCCCTCCCCTCCCTCCCCTCGCCCCCCTCCCCTCCCTCCCCTCGCCCCCCTCCCCTCGCCCCCTCCCCTCCCCCCCCTCCCCTCCCTCCCTCCCCTCCTCCCCTCGCCCCCCTCCCCTCCCTCCCCTCGCCCCCCCTCCCCTCCCTCCCCCTCGCCCCCCTCCCCTCCCTCCCCTCGCCCCCCTCCCCTCCCTCCCCTCGCCCCCCTCCCCTCCCTCCCCTCGCCCCCCTCCCTCGCCCCCCCTCCCTCGCCCCCCTCCCTCGCCCCCCTCCCCTCCCCTCGCCCCCCTCCCCTCCCCTCGCCCCCCTCCCCTCGCCCCCCTCCCTCCCCTCGCCCCCCTCCCCCTCCCTCCCCTCCCCTCGCCCCCTCCCCTCCCCCCCCTCCCCTCCCTCCCCTCCCCTCGCCCCCCTCCCCTCCCCTCCCTCCCCTCGCCCCCCTCCCCTCCCCCTCCCTCCCCTCGCCCCCCCTCCCCTCCCCTCCCCTCCCTCCCCCTCGCCCCCCCTCCCCTCCCTCCCCTCGCCCCCCTCCCCTCCCTCCCCCTCGCCCCCTCCCCTCCCTCCCCTCGCCCCCCCTCCCCTCGCCCCCCTCCCTCCCCTCGCCCCCCTCCCCTCCCTCCCCTCGCCCCCCTCCCCTCCCTCCCCTCGCCCCCCTCCCCCTCCCTCCCCTCGCCCCCCCTCCCCTCCCTCCCCTCGCCCCCCTCCCCTCCCTCCCCTCGCCCCCCTCCCCTCCCTCCCCTCGCCCCCCTCCCCTCCCTCCCCTCGCCCCCCTCCCCTCCCTCCCCTCGCCCCCCTCCCCTCCCTCCCCTCGCCCCCCTCCCCTCCCTCCCCTCGCCCCCCTCCCCTCCCTCCCTCGCCCCCCTCCCCTCCCTCCCCTCGCCCCCCTCCCCTCCCTCCCCTCGCCCCCCTCCCCTCCCTCCCCTCGCCCCCCTCCCCTCCCTCGCCCTCCCCTCCCTCCCCTCGCCCCCCTCCCCTCCCTCCCCTCGCCCCCCTCCCCTCCCTCCCCTCGCCCCCCTCCCCTCCCTCCCCTCGCCCCCCTCCCCTCCCTCCCCTCGCCCCCCTCCCCTCCCTCCCCTCGCCCCCCTCCCCTCCCTCCCCTCGCCCCCTCCCCCCTCCCTCGCCCCTCCCCTCCCTCGCCCCCCTCCCTCCCTCCCCTCGCCCCCCTCCCCTCCCTCCCCTCCCTCCCCTCGCCCCCCTCCCCTCCCTCCCCTCGCCCCCCTCCCCTCCCTCCCCTCGCCCCCCTCCCCTCCCTCCCCTCCCTCCCCTCGCCCCCCTCCCCTCCCTCCCCTCGCCCCCCTCCCCTCCCTCCCCTCCCTCCCCTCGCCCCCCTCCCCTCCCTCCCCTCGCCCCCCTCCCCTCCCTCCCCTCGCCCCCCTCCCCTCCCTCCCCTCGCCCCCCTCCTCCCTCCTCCCCTCGCCCCCCTCCCCTCCCTCCCCTCGCCCCCCCTCCCCTCCCTCCCCTCGCCCCCCTCGCCTCCCTCCCCTCGCCCCCCTCCCCTCCCTCCCCTCCCTCCCCTCGCCCCCCTCCCCTCCCCTCCCCTCGCCCCCCTCCCCTCCCTCCCCTCGCCCCCCTCCCCTCCCCCCCTCGCCCCCCTCGCCCCCCTCCCCCCCCTCCCCTCCCTCCCCTCGCCCCCCTCCCCTCGCCCCCCTCCCCTCGCCCCCCTCCCCTCCCTCCCCTCGCCCCCCTCGCCCCCCTCCCCCTCCCCTCCCCTCCCTCCCCATGCCCCCCTCCCCATGCCCCCCTCCCCCTCCCATGCCCCCCTCCCCATGCCCCCCTCCCCATGCCCCCCTCCCCTCCCCATGCCCCCCTCCCCATGCCCCCCTCCCCTCCTCATGCCCCCCTCCCCTCCTCATGCCCCCCTCCCCTCCTCATGCCCCCTCTCTTCCCCTGAGGATCCTCTTTGATTCCGCTCCGGTGGTTTGGGCTCCTGTCCGTGTTTTGCAGCGGTCCGGGTTGTCAGTGCGCGCTGAGAGCTGAGAGCAGAGCGCGGCCAGTCTGCGAGTTGTTGAGGGCGCTCCGAGTGCTCAGCTCCCGCTTGCTTCAGGCTGCAGTGTCGGCTCCTACCCAGCAACCCAATGCAGAGCGCTGCCCCTCTCCCAATCTCCTGTAATCCCTCCCAACTCCCAACAAACACTGTCCCCCAAACCCTCACACCCCCCTCCCCTTACTCCTAATTCTTTCCCACTCTTCTTGTCCCTTGTATATCTGTTGCATTTCCTCTTTCTGCTCCCTTACCCCGTCCCTCATTACCTCCCCCCCTTTCTCCTGCTAATCTCCTGACACATTCCCTTCTCCCATTCTCCCTTCACCTTCCTCCCTCCAGCTGTGTGCTGCCTCTGGCTGTCTAATGAGGGTGTGATCAGTCAGGGATCTATCTTCACTTTTGGCTCCAGTTGTGTTTTCCTGGCCGCGGGATGTGTGGCAGACTGGCACTGCGGGTCCTCTTTCAGGTACCTTGGCTGTGGTGGACCCTGGTTGGAATGTCCTGGGCTGAGATATCCCAGCCGTACTACCACGAAGAGAACGGTAAGTTCATCTTAACAAACAGGAACTTCTGCAACTGGCATTGGTATCCAATGTGAACAGGTCTTGGGGAGGGGGTCCGCCTGATTGAGCCTCTCTCTCTGTCGGAGTTGAGGGCTAATGAAAAACCTGTGTTATCCGTCTCTACTGCTCTGTCTCTCTCTCTATCTTATTCCCTCTGTGTCCTTCTTTCTCGTTCTGTCTTTCTTTTAGTGTCCTTTTACTTCGATCTCCCGATGTTCCTGCCCTTCTCCTTTTCTCCTTTCTCTCTCTCTCTCTCTGCCAGACCTACTTGGTGATTCCAGCATTTTTCAATTTTAAATTCAAAACACTGATTCCAAGTTTGCAATGTCGACGACTCCGCCCTCTCACACTTTTGAGTTTAATCATCTTCATTGGCACAAGTAGGCTTCCATGGACACTGCAATGAAGTTACTGTGAAAAGCCCCTAGTCGCCACATTCCGGCGCCTGTTCGGGTCGTGTTGATGATCAGATTCCATTGACAGCTCCAAAAAAGATTTTAATTCATATGCTGCCTTTTGTGACCACAGGACACCCCAAAGCATTTTACAGCCAATGGAGTACTTTGGAAGTTTAGTCTCTGTTGTAATGTAGGAATCACCACAGCCAATTTGTACACAGCATGATCCCATAACCAACTCTGTGATAATGATCGGGTAATCTGTTTTCCTGATGTTGAATAGCCACAATATCAGAGATAACTCATCTGCAAAATAGTGCCATTGGGTCTTTGAGCCAAGAGAGCAGACATCTCACCAGAAAGAACCAATCTCTGATGGTGCAGTAACTGGAGTGAATCAGAGAATTTACAGTGCAGAAGGAGGGCCTTGGAAAGGGCACCCTACTTGAGCCTATACCTCTACTCTATCCCTGTAACCTAGTAACTCCACCGAACCATTTTTGGACACTTAAGGGCAATTTATCATGGCCAATCCACCTAACCTGCACGTCTTTGGACTGTGGGAGGAAACCGGAGCACCCGGAGGAATCCCACGCACACACGGGGAGAACGTGCAGACTCTGCACAGCCAGTGACCCAAGTCGGAATCGAACCTGGGACCCTGGAGCTGTGAAGCAACAGTGCTAACCACTGTTCTACCGTGCCGCCCTAGCTTTTGTAGGAGGGTGGTAGCTTTTGATTTCCCTGCACGGGCAAGACTTGAACTCACAGCCTTCTGGGCCAGAGGAGGAAAGCCACAAGTTGAACCACAGCTAACAGTGTTGAATTATTCTTGAAGGAAGCGGTGAATAACTCTGATCAGTCACGAACACCTTCCCATCCCAGTGCTCTGTTGTCCAGGATCACCAGAATTCGCCGGCATGTTAACGTGGGATTTTATTCCCAGGTTCTCCACCACTGCTGAAGGTGTGACTAACAGTCCCGTCTCTCTCTCTCACTCCCTCTGTCTTTATATGTTTCTCTCCCTCCCTCTCTCCCTCCCTGTGACCTCCTTCCAGCAGCTGTGTGAGTCAAGGTGCTTCCCTCTCTTCCCGCTTTTCCGGGTAAGACAATGAAAGAATCTTCTTTTGTTCGCAATGTCAGCAACTCTTAGCTGACAACAATACAAACCTCTTATCCTTTTTGCTTCCTGTCTCTAATACTTATGACTTTGTGTTTAACTTGTTCTCTGCTCCCGGGTTGTCCACTTTCGTTTACTTCAGCAAACATTAATCAAGAACTGGCAGACTAAACAAAAGTGGGAGTACTGGGCCCCTCTCACACACACACACACACACACACAGTGGGGCTGCTTCACTCTGCAGCCTTCAGTAATCTGAGGCGGAAGAGAAGAAAATACATCCCGTGTCCAGTGAACTGTGGAGAAAATCAACACATTGGTTCTAGGCTGGCCTGACTGCATGGGTACAGTACTGGTGTGTCCGGGACTGTCACTGTATAACACTGGGGTACAGCACTGGGTGTGTCCGGGTCTGTCACTGTACAACACTGGGGTACAGTACTGGTGTGTCCGGGTCTGTCACTGTATAACACCGGGGTACAGCACTGGGTGTGTCCGGGTCTGTCACTGTATAACACTGGGGTACAGCACTGGGTGTGTCCGGGTCTGTCACTGTATAACACTGGAGTACAGTACTGGGTGGGTACGGGTCTGTCACTGTATAACACTGGGGTACAGTACTGGGTGGGTACGGGTCTGTCACTGTAAAACACTGGGGTACAGTACTGGTGTGTCCGGGTCTGTCACTGTACAACACTGGGGTACAGTACTGGTGTGTCCGGGTCTGTCTCTGTACAACACTGGGGTACAGCACTGGTGTGTCCGGGTCTGTCTCTGTATAACACTGGGGTACAGCACTGGTGTGTCCGGGTCTGTCACTGTACAACACTGGGGTACAGCACTGGGTGGGTACGGGTCTGTCACTGTATAACACTGGGGTGCAGTACTGGGTGGGTATGGGTCTGTCACTGTATAACACTGGGGTACAGGACTGGTGTATCCGGGTCTATCACTGTATAACACTGGGGTACAGTACTGGGTGGGTACGGGTCTGTCACTGTATAACACTGGGGTACAGCACTGGGTGGGGACGGGTCTGTCACTGTATACCACTGGGGTACAGCACTGGGTGGGTCCGGGTCTGTCACTGTATATCATTGGGGTACAGTACTGGGTGGGTACGGGTCTGTCACTGTATAACACTGGGGTACAGCACTGGTGTCTCCGGGTCTGTCACTGTATAACACTGGGGTACAGTACTGGGTGGGTATGGGTCTGTCACAGTATAACACTGGGGCACAGTACTGGGTGGGGACGGGTCTGTCACTGTATAAAACTGGGGTACAGCACTGGGTGGGTACGGGTCTGTCACTGTATAACACTGGGGTACAGCACTGGGTGGGTACGGGTCTGTCACTGTATAACACTGGGGTACAGCACTGGGTGGGTACGGGTCTGTCACTGTATAACACTGGGGTACAGCACTGGGTGTGTACGGGTCTGTCACTGTATAACACTGGGGTACAGTACTGGGTGTGTACGGGTCTGTCACTGTATAACACTGGATACAGTACTGGGTGGGTACGGGTCTGTCACTGTGTAACACTGGGGTACGGGTCTGTCACTGTGTAACATTGGGGTACAGTACTGGTGTCTCCGGGTCTGTCACTGTATAACACTGGGGTACAGAACTGGGTGGGTACGGGTCGGTCACTGTATAACACTGGAGTACAGCACTGGTGTCTCGGGGTCTGTCACTGTATAACACTGGGGTACAGCACTGGGTGGGTACGGGTCTGTCACTGTATAACACTGGGATCCAGCACTGGGTGGGTACGGGTCGTCCACTGTATAACACTGGGGTACAGCACTGGTGTCTCCGGGTCTGTCACTGTATAACACTGGGGTAGTGCACTGGGTGGGGACGAGTCTGTCACTGTGTAACACGGGGGTGCAGCACTGGGTGGGGACGGGTCTGTCACTGTATAACACTGGGGTACAGTACTGGTACTGTGTTCAACATTGCCCTGGTACTTTGTTCAACATCGCCCTCGTACTGTGTTCAACATCGCCCTGGTACTGTGTTCAACATCGCCCTGGTACTGTGTTCAACAACGCCCTGGTACTGTGTTCATCATCGCCCGGGTACTGTGTTCTACATCGCCCTGGTACTGTGTTCAACATCGCACTGGTACTGTGTTCAACATCGCACTGGTGCTGTGTTAAACATCGCCCTAGTGCTGTGTTAAACATCGTCCTGGTTCTGTGTTCAACATCACCCTGGTACTGTGTTCAACATCGCCCTGGTACTGTGTTCAACATCGCCCTGGTACTGTGTTCAATGTCGCCCTGGTACTGTGTTCAACATCGCCCTGGTACTGTGATCAACATCGCCCTGGTACTGTGTTCAACATCGCCCTGGTACTGTGTTCAACATCGCCCTGGTACTGTGTTCAACATCACCCTGGTACTGTGTTCAACGTCGCCTTGGTAGTGTGTTCAACAATGCCCTGGTACTGTGTTCAACGTCGCCCTGGTACCGTGTTCAACATCGTCCTGGTACCGTGATCAACATCGCCCTGGTACCGTGATCAACATCGCCCTGGTACTGTGTTCAACATCGCCCTGGTGCTGTGTTCAACATCACCCTGGTGCAGTGATCAACATCGCCCTGGTACTGTGTTCAACATCGCCCTGGTACTGTGTACAACATCGCCCTGGTACTGTGTTCAACGTCACCCTGGTACTGTGTTCAACGTCGCCCTGGTACTGTGTTCAACGTCGCCCTGGTACTGTGATCAATGTCGCCCTGGTACTGTGTTCAACGTCGCCCTGGTACTGTGTTCAACGTCGCCCTGGTACTGTGATCAACATCGCCCTGGTATGTTTTCAACATCGCCTTGGTACTGTGTTCAACGTCGCCCTGGTACTGTGTTCAACGTCGCCCTGGTACTGTGATCAATGTCGCCCTGGTACTGTGTTCAACGTCGCCCTGGTACTGTGTTCAACGTCGCCCTGGTGCTGTGTTCAATATCGCCCTGGTGCTGTGTTCAACATCGCCCTGGTGCTGTGATCAACATCGCCCTGGTACTGTGTTCAACATCGCCCTGGTACTGTGTTCAACATCGCCCTGGTACTGTGTTCAACGTCGCCCTGGTACTGTGTTCAACGTCGCCCTGGTACTGTGTTCAACGTCGCCCTGGTACTGTGTTCAACGTCGCCCTGGTACTGTGTTCAACGTCGCCCTGGTACTGTGTTCAACGTCGTCCTGGTACTGTGTTCAACGTCGCCCTGGTACTGTGATCAACATCGCCCTGGTATGTTTTCAACATCGCCGTGGTACTGTGTTCAACATCGCCCTGGTACTGTGTTCAACGTCGCCCTGGTACTGTGTTCACCGTCGCCCTGGTACTGTGTTCACCGTCGCCCTGGTACTGTGTTCACCGTCGCCCTGGTACTGTGTTCAACATCGCCCTGGTACTGTATTCAACATCGCCCTGGTACTGTGTTCAACATCGCCCTGGTACTGTGTTCAACATCGCCCTGGTGCTGTGTTCAACATCGCCCTGGTGCTCTGTTCAACATCGCCCTGGTACTGTGTTCAACATCCCCCTGGTACTGTGTTCAACATCGCCCAGGTACTGTGTTCAACATCGCCCTCGTGCTGTGTTCAACATCGCCCTCGTGCTGTGTTCAACATCGCCCTCGTGCTGTGTTCAACATCGCCCTGGTACTGTGTTCAACATCGCCCTGGTACTGTGTTCAACATCGCCCTGGTACTGTGTTCAACATCGCCCTGGTACTGTGAGGGGGATGTTGAAAAGCTCCAGGGTCCCGGGTTCAGTTCCCACCTTGGGTGACTTTGTGCGGAGTTTGCACTTTCTCCCCGTGTCTGCCCACAGTCCAAAGATCTGCAGGTTAGGTGGACTGGAGGTACTAAATTGCCCCGTCGGGTGAGGTTACAGAGCAGGGATTGGGCCTAGGTAGGGTGGTCTTTCAGAGCATCGGTGCAGATTCGATGGGCCGAATGGCCCCTTTCTGTACGGTAGGGATTCTCGGATCCTCATTAAATTATCCAACAAATGAATCTCGGTGCTGAGAAATGCAACACGTTTTTTACAACTGTCCCAATACAGGGCAGCACGGTAGCCTTGTGGATAGCACAATTGCTTCACAGCTCCAGGGTCCCAGGTTCGATTCCGGCTTGGGTCACTGTCTGTGCGGAATCTGCACATCCTCCCCGTGTGTGCGTGGGTTTCCTCCGGGTGCTCCGGTTTCCTCCCATAGTCCAAAGATGTGCCGGTTAGGTGGGTTGGCCATGCTAAATTGCCCTTAGTGTCCAAAATTGCCCTTAGTGTTGGGTGGGGTTGCTGGGTTATGGGGATAGGGTGGCGGTGTTGACCTTGGGTAGGGTGCTCTTTCCAAGAGCCGGTGCAGACTCGATGGGCCGAATGGCCTCCTTCTGCACTGTAAATTCTATGAAAAATACTGCAGGCAAGGCTGCACATAACTCAGATATAGAGTAAAGCTCCTTGTCATAAGACACACCAGTATATCATGGTGCAGACACACACTGATGGACACACAGTGGGACCAATCAACACACACAACACCGCAGCCAATCACCAGTTAGAGCACACGCACTATAAAGACAGGGGGCAGCAGAGCTCCCGCTCATTCGAGCTGCAGCTAGCTTGGAGGACAGAGCTCACAGCCTGTAACACAGACATTCACCATGTGCTGAATGCATCGACTGGTTAGGACAAGGCAAAGGTCTTTAGTTAAAGCTAGTATCATGTTAACCCACAGTCAGAGTATGTTAAACAGTTAATGATTCAATAAAATAGTGTTGCACTATTTCAAGTGTTGGTGACTTGTATGTGTTCCACGGATCCAGAACACCCAACACATCATGATACCAGGAGTTGAGGGATATTAGCACTTCTTAGACCTACCTGCAAGTGATCTGCCTTCCGCCAGCATTCCGTCATCCTGCAACATGGACAACATCAGCCCGCCGCCGCCGCTCCACATCGCCGGCAACCTAGGGGCCAACTGGAAGATATTCAAACAGCGCTTCCAGCTCTTCCTTGAAGCCACAGACAGGGAGGGCGCCTCGGGCACCAGGAAGATTGTTCTCCTCCTATCCACGGCCTGGGACCATGCCATCCACATTTTCAACTCTCTCACCTTTGTGGACGATGAAGATAAAACAAAGTTCAAGACGGTCCTCCTCAAGTTTGACACTCACTGCAGCGTAGAGGTGAATGAAAGTCATACGCTATGTGTTCCAACAGCGTTTGCAGGGTAAGGCTGAACCTTTCCAATCCTTTCTCACGCACCTCCGCATCCTTGCGCAGTCTTGCAGCTGTGGGCCCAGCTCCGACTCCATGATACACGACCAGATCGTTTTCGGTGTTCAGTCGTACGCCCTACGGCAGCAGCTCCTCAAAGTAAAGCGACTCACCCTCGCGACTGCCATTGAGACCTGTGTCTTACACAAAAACGCCACGAGTCGGTGTTCCCACATCCAAGCAGCTGAAACGGCGCGGCAAGGTCCCCACGAGGCGGAACGGGTCCAAGTGATTGGGCAACTCCAGGGCCTCCGCCTGGACGATGGCGGCCATTCCGCGTGCTTTTCACGGACTCCTGCGCCTGTGCGCACCAAACGAGGGAACGGCGACGTCGAAGAACGCAATGCCCAGGCGCGCACCACGCACGACCGCACCGCGCATGCGCGGTGGCGCAGTGAACATGCTGACGCTACGACGTGCGGCAACTGTGGCTCCGCCCATTTAAACGGCAATGCCCTGCCAAATCTCGACAATGCCTACGATGTGGCAGACTTGGCCACAATGCTGCCTGCTGCCGAGCAGCTCAGCCTGCCAATTCATATCGCTTCTGCCAGCCTCGCAGTAATGTCCGGGCAATTCAACCCATGGTCACCGAGTCCGATGCGGACCTCCCACACAGCAGTGACACCGAGGACCCGAAGGCGCCTTTTCGAGTCGGTGTCGTGACAAAAAACAGGCTGTCCCCGAAGCAAAGACACCAGCCGCTGTCGGTATACAGCATTGATCCAGATGATGAGTGGTGTGCCACCCTGACGGTCAACCGGTCCCAAATACGATTCCGCCTGGACACTGGTGCCTCCGCCAATCTCATTGCGCGGTCTGACTTCCAAAGCCTTCGTGTCAAACCAGCCATCCTTCAATCAGCCTGCCAGCTATTGGATTATAATGGCAATGTCGTTCCTGCTAGCGCCTCGTGCCAACTTGAAGTGACGCACAGGTCACGCAAAGCCATCCTTCCTTTTCAGATCGTGGGCTCCTCGAAAGCCTCCCTGCTTGGCGTGCAGGCATGCAAGCTGTTGAACCTAGTTCAGAGAGTCCACTCTCTCCTGATGACACGTCTGCCTTTCAGGACACTGACTACAGGGCGCAACTCGACGCCATCATCGACCAGCACCGCGACGTCTTCGAAGGCATGGGCACGCTCCCATATACCTACAAGATCTTATTGAAACAGAATGCCACGCCTGTGGTGCACGCACCTCGCAGGGTCCCAGCACCCCTTAAGGACCGCCTCAAGCAGCAGCTGCAGGACCTCCAGAACCAAGGAGTCATCTCCAGAGTCACAGAACCAACCGACTGGGTCAGCTCCATGGTATGTGTCAAAAAGCCTTCCGGCGAATTGAGAATTTGCATTGATCCGAAGGATCTGAATCGCAATATCATGAGGGAGCATTATCCAATTCCCAAGCGCGAAGAGATCACATGTGAGATGGCTCGGGCCAAGCACTTCACCAAACTCGACGCCGCAAAAGGATTCTGGCAAATCCAGCTCGACAAATCCAGCAGGAAACTGTGTACATTCAATACCGCTTTGGCAGATATTGTTACAACAAAATGCCGTTTGGGATCATATCTGCTTCAGAAGTGTTCCATAGGATCATGGAACAAATGATGGAAGGCATTGAAGGTGTTCGCATCTATGTCGACGACATAATCATTTTGTCCACCACCTCGCAGGAGCATGTTAGTCGCCTCCAGCGCGTATTCAGACGCATACGTGAGCAGGGCCTCCGCCTCAACAGGGCCAAATGCTCTTTTGGTCAGACGGAACTCAAGTTCCTCGGGGACCACATCTCCCAGTTGGGTGTGCGGCCGAATGCGGACAAGGTGGCTGCTACCACAGCCATGAAAATGCCAGAGGACAAGAAAGCGGTCCTCCGATTTCTGGGCATGGTCAACTTTTTAGGGAAGTTCATCCCTAACCTCGCCTCTCATACCACGGCTCTCAGGAACCTGGTCAAGAAGACGACAGACTTCCAGTGGCTCCCTACCCACGAGCGCTAATGGAGAGAACTCAAAACCAAACTCACCACGGCCCCGGTCTTAGCTTTCTTTGATCCAACAAAAGAGACCAAAACTTCGACCAATGCCAGCCAATCCGGCATTGGGGCAGTGCTCCTGCAATGCGGTGAGGCCTCATCATGGGCCCCTGTTGCATATGCGTCAGGCGCCATGACCACCACGGAACAGCGCTACGCGCAGATAGAAAAGGAGTGCCTGGGCCTTCTAACCGGTGTGGGTAAGTTTCAGGATTATGTGTACGGACGTCCTCAATTCACCGTCGAGACCGACCATCGCCCGCTGGTCAATATAATACAGAAAGACTTGGACGACATGACGCCTCGCCTCCAGCGTATTCTTCTCAAGCTCCGGCGATACGACTTCCAGCTGGTATACACCCCAGGCAAAGACCCCATCATTGTCGATGCTCTCTCCAGGGCAGTCAACACTCCGTGTGACCCAGCGGGATTTGTCTGCCAGGTTGACGCCCATGTGGCCTTCGTGGCCTCCAATCTACCTGCCACGGATGAACGCCTCATCCAAATTCGCCGCGAGACGGTGGCTGACCCTTTGCTACAATGTGTCATGCGCCACCTGACAGGCGGGTGGCTCAAGGGCCAATGCCCTCAGTTCTATAATGTTAGAGATGACCTGGCAGTAGTAGACAGGGTTCTTCTGAAACTGGACCGTATTGTCATCCCGCATAGCATGCGCCAGCTCGTCCTGGAACAGCTACACGAGGGCCACCTTGGCGTGGAAAAGTGCCGCCGACGGGCCCGAGAGGCAGCGTACTGGCCCGGCATTAATGACCACATAGCCAACACAGTGCTCAACTGCCCCACTTGTCAGCGCTTCCAGCCGGCCCAACCACGTGAGATTCTGCAGCCCCATGAGTTGGTCACGTCACCATGGACCAAGGTGGGCATCGACCTGGTCCACCTGCTGGGTAGAGACTATGTCCTGATTGTGGACTACTTTTCAAATTACCAGGAGGTGATACGGTTGCACAACATCACATCGTCTGCAGTCATCCGTGCCTGTAAGGACACCTTTGCTCGACACGGCATCCCACTCACGGTGATGTCGGACAATGGCCCCTGCTTCGCCAGCCAGTAATGGTCCAACTTTGCCAGGCGGTACAATTTTGCACATGTGGCATCCAGTCCCCTGTACCCCCAATCCAACGGCAAAGCAGAGAAGGGCGTCCACATAGTCAAACGGCTCCTCTGCAAGGCTGCCGATGCTGGGTCCGATTTTTACCTCGCCTTGCTGGCCTACTGCTCCGCCCCACTGTCCACTGGTCTGTCGCCAGCCCGGCTGCTCATGGGTCGCACCCTGAAGACGATGGTGCCGTCCATTCATGTCCCAGACCTCGACCACGTTCCGGTCCTTCGACGGATGCAGCTGTCTCGTGCACAGCACAAGGCGGCTCATGGCTCCTGTGCAGCTGATCTCCCTGCTCTGGCTCCAGATGACAACGTCCACATCCATCTTCCGGATGGTGGCTTGTCTGCAACCGCTGTTGTCCTTCGGCAGGTGGCCCCCCGCTCGTTTCTGGTTCGTCTACCGGATGGCTCCATTCTGCGCCGCAATCGACGTGCCCTTCGTCTCGTTCCGCGCTCGCTACGTGTTCCTCCACTGTCGCCTCGCCCTCCTGCTGAGCCTGCCATGGACTATGCAGAGATTCCGGTCACTCTGCATCCTCCTCACTCTGACGCAGTCCAGCCCGCTCCTGAACCGGCGGCCCCCGACCCACCCTTGAAGTGGTCAACCAGAATTCGTCGCCCACCTCACAGACTTAACTTGTGAACTTTGTGGGCTTATGGACTTTCTGAATTGTTCTGTTCTTCTGTTTAATCGTTTCCCTGGTTTGTATATAGTGTTCATCTCATTATTCTTGTGACATACTGTTTTTCTGCACCAGGCACCTTCCCATGTAAATAGTCCTGTAAATATTTTGCGCGCACATTCTCACCATACACTATTTATTGCCACACAGGTACATTTTTTCATAAAAGGGGGGATGTCATAATGTACGCCAGTATATCATGGTGCAGACACACACTGATGGACACACAGTGGGACCAATCAACACACACAACACCGCAGTCAATCACCAGTTAGAGCACACGCACTATAAAGACAGGGGGCATCAGAGTTCCCGCTCATTCGAGCTGCAGCTAGCTAGGAGGACAGAGCTCACAGCCTGCAACACAGACATTCACCATGTGCTGAATGCATCGACTGGTTAGGACAAGGCAAAGGTCTTTAGTTAAAGCTAGTATCGTGTTAACCCACAGTCAGAGTATGTTAAACAGTTAATGATTCAATAAAATAGTGTTGCACTATTTCAAGTGTTGGTGACATGTATGTGTTCCACGGATCCAGAACACCCACCACAACACTCCTTCTGCAGTGTCCCACCAATAACTCCTAGGGCAGGTACAGCAGAGATCAGATACAGTTTTCTCTACATTCACTCTTTACGGTTCATAATCCAGCTGAAAATCAAGCTGAGAATGGAAGGACTGAGCTGGTTGAAGGAAGGAACTAAGAGGGGCAAAGAGTGCATGTTGGAAAACAAATAGTGGTTAATATAAAACAGACTCCAAAAGTATTATAAATACAAACAGTAAAAGAGTATCAAAGGAAGTTTGCGGCGAGTGGGGACCACAAAGGAAATGTTGTTGTGGAGATAGAGGACCTGACTGGGGTAATAAATGAGTGGGGTTATCTGTCTTCACTAGAGAAGAGGATAACAAGGTAAGACCACGAGAAATCAGAGCAGGACTAGGCCATATTGTCAAAAGCAAAATACTGCAGCTGCTCACAGGCCCTGGCAGCACCTGTGGGTTAACCTTTCAGGTTGATGACCTGTCATCAGAACCATATTGCCTTGGAGATTTCTCTACCATACAACAGATTATAGCTGACCCCAATCCCCCATCCCTTGCTTTTCCTAGAGTCCAAAAATCTACCAATTTCAGCTTTGAGTCTATGGAACGATTACACCTCTGCAGTGGAGAATGCCAAAGATTCCTAATCGTCCTGAGAAAAGACATTCCTCCTCAAATCTGTCTTAAATTATCAATCCTTTATCCTGAAACTATGCCCCCCCCCCCGCCCTAGTTCTAGGTGTATGGCCAAGGGAAGCATCTACCATTCAAGCTCCTCAACATCTCACAAGTGCCAACATGATCACCTGTCAGTCTTCTGAGCACAATCTACTCAACCTCTCATCATAGGACAGCCGTCTCATCCTGGGGATCATTCGAGTGAGCTTTCCCTGCATTGCACACCCAGAGACCAAAGCCTGTGCACAGTCCTCTAGTTGTACCCTGCAAAGCCCTGAACATTTACAGTCATACTTCCCTACTTTTGTACTCCAGTCCCCTGGGAATTAAAGTCAACAGACCATTTGCGTTCCGAATTGCTTGTGGTATCCTGCAAGCTGCTTTTTACATTTCCTGTGAGAGCGCACACAAATCTCACTCTACATCAACACTGAAAATGTCTCATTATTTTTAAAAAATCTGCTTTTCAATTCTTTATATGGGCAGCACGGTAGCACAAGTGGCTAGCACTGTGGCTTCACAGCGACAGGAGTCCCAGGTTCAATTCCCTGCGAGGTAACTGTCTGTGTGGAGTCTGCACGTTCTCCCCGTGTCTGCGCGGGTTTCCTCCGGGTGGTCCGGTTTCCTCCGACTGTCTAAAGACGTGCAAGTTAATTGGCCATGATAAATTGCCCTTAGTGACCAAAAAGTTTGGGTTACGGGGATAGGGTGGAAGTGAAGGCTTAATTGGGTTGGTGCAGACACGATGGGCCGAATGGCCTCCTTCTGCACTGTATGTTCTATGTATTGAATAACCACATATTTCCCACAGCATTGTCCATTTGCCACCTTATTTCTCACTCACTTGGTCTGTCTAAATGTCTTTGCAGCCTCTCTGTGCCCCCTCGTAGCTTACTGTGCCATCCAGCTTTCTATCATCCGTAACCATGGATGAATTACTCAGTACCTTCATCTAATCCATTAATATGAATGGTAAATTGCAGCGACTCCAGCTCTAATCTTTGCGACAATCTGCTAGTTACAGCCTTCCATCTTGAAAATGCCCCACATCGAAGAGGGTGAGGAATTGTTTGTAAGTGCACAACCCCTTTAATGTGCGGTAACTTATCTGCTTTTGTTTCTCCACGAACCAATCCTCTCTCCCGGCTAATATATTCCTCAATGGCACAAGCCCTTGTCTTGAGCTATTATCAATAATCTTTATTTTTGTTACAAGTAGGCTTACATTAACAGTGCAGTGAAGGTACTTAGAAAAGCCCCTAGTCACCACTCTCCGGCGCCTGTTCGGGTACACTGAGGGAGAATTCAGAATGTCCAATTCACCTAACAGCACGTCTTTCGGGACTTGTGGGAGGAAACCGGAGCACCCGGAGGAAACCCACGCAGACACGGGGAGAACGTGCAGACTCCACACAGACAGTGACCCAAGCCGGGAATCGAACCTGGCACCTGGCGCTGTGAACCAACAGTGCTAACCACTGTGCTACCGTGCCGCCCACTTTGTCAAATGCCTTTTGAGACAACAAATATACTGCATCCACAGTATTTATTTTATTTACCCTGCGAGTTACATCCTCAAAAAACCTTTCAAATTTGTCAGATCTGATTCTCTTTCACAAAACCATGCTGCCTGCCGAATCTGATGATGAATTTCAAAATGCCTTGTTAGCACCTCCGGAAACAATTAATTTCAGCATTTTCCTGATGAATGATTCCAGGCTAACTGGCCAGTGGGTCCCTGTTTTTGTTCCCCTTTCCCTCTTTTCTTGAATATGGGTGTTGCATTTGCTACCTTGCAATCCACTGTTCTAAATCTAGGGAATTTGGGAAGATCACTCCCACTGCCTCCATTATCTCTGCAGCCATCTCAGTTAGAGCTCTGGGGCAGAGGTCACCAGGTCTCGGGGATTTGCCACATTTAGTCTCATTAGTTTCTCCAGTGCGTTTCCTCCACTGATATTAATTACTCTACGTTCCTCACTCTCATTAGCTCCTTGGTTCCCAGCTATACCGGCAGGCTGCCAATATAGAAATAAAGGAGGAAGCACTCGTCCTAACGGATAGGGTAAAAATAGGCAAAGTTCTCAAGCAGAGGAGCCACACAGTCTGTATGGGATGCAGCCCAGGGTGGAAATTGTGGCGGCTATAGACACAATTTTCCAATGCGCCTTGGAAATGTGGAATATTGAAGGATTCAAATATTACAGCGTGGTTTAAATAGAAGCAAGAGGAATAAATCCTGGTAACCTAACTCATTGGTCAGCCTAACATTGGTGGTGGGGAAACCTATTGAGACAATATTCCAGGGTAAAATTAGTTGCCTTTTAGGAAGGTTTGAACTAATAAGTGAAAGTCGGCACAGATTTGTTGAAGGCATATTTTGTTTGACTGACTTGAATCAATTTATTTGATGAAGAGGAATGTAGAGGGCTGACATGTGTGTTGCAGTTGATGTGTTTCAGGACTTTGAAAAGTGTTTGACCAAGTTCAGTGCAATAATTTGTTTGTTAGTAAAATGAAAGGTCAAGACATTAAAGGGACTGTGGTTGCATGGCTAAGGGACAGACAGCAGAAAATAGTGATGAATGATTGTTTTTCAGACTGGGGGAAAGTACTTGGTGGTGTTCCCCAGGGGTCCATATCAGAAGCACTGGTATATGTCAAGGACCTGGACTTGGGTACAAAGCAACTTACCCTCTCATATCTTTTGGAGTGTAAGCAACTTTGTGTAAGTGCATGGCCCTTTTAACATGAGATAACTTAAAGGAGCCGGCCTCGTCGCAATAACAAAGAGCATAATTTTAAAGTTTGCAGGTGACACAAGACACAGAAATGTAGCAAACAGTTAGATGGCTGGTTACAGTTTTCATAGAGGTTGCAAACAGACAGTGAACTGGCCGGGTGCATGATGATCAGACAGACACAAGTGGTAACGTTGGCAGGAAGCATGAGGTGAAACAATGTGAACTAAATCAGACAATTTTAAATGCGGTACAGGAACAGAAAGTCCATAGTTTGTATGTACACAAATCTTAAATTTAGATGGCTTTTAGAAAAAAGCAAGTAGGATCCTTTGCTTTATTAATAGAGGAATAGAATGCAAAAGTGAAGAAACTATGCTGAACCGTTATAAAACCCTGGTTGGGCCTCCGCTGGAGTATTGTGTTCAATTCTGGGCTTCATCCGAAGGATGTCAAACCTTTGGAAAGGGTGCAGGATTGATTTCTTCAAACGTGACTGGGGACGAGGGATTGCAGCTCTGAGGAAAACACTGGTGCTCTTGCAACAGAGTATGCTGAAAGAGGATTTGATAGAGGTGATAAAGATCATGTAGAGTCCAGAGAGAGTAAATAAGTCAACATTTTGCGAATGTTTGCAGTGACGGAAGAACAGTAACTAAAGGAATTGGATTTAAAATATTTGGTAAAAGACCAAAGAGGAGGGATGAGGTCAATTTGAAGTCCGCCATTTGTTCTACTTGGAATGCACTGACCATGGAATCATGGGGGGGGGCGGGGAAGCGGGATTTGTAGGACAATGGTGAGAGAGCAAAGGGGTGGGATTAATTGGATAATTCTACCAGAGAGCCAGCACATTGGGCTGAATGGCCTCCATCTGTACAATATCATTCTAAGATTCTATGATACATTGTCTCATCGAACACTGCCAGGACTGGTTTAATACGGAGTAAACTCTCCTACATTATCCCATCGAACACTCCGGTACAGTATGGGCTGAATGCAAAGTAAAATTGCTTCTGCACTGGCCCATCAGCACACTGATGCCGTTCGATCAAATTGGTTCTGAAGTTCCATTAATGTTGGGAACTGGTTCTGGGACTGCTGAGGCCCAATTGTAACGAATTCCGTACAAAATAACTCCCCACCCCTAATTCAACACACAAAGAGAAATGGCCACGGTCCGCCTAATGCGTATGTGGATCAGCATTGTCAGTGCTCCACCCAGTCCCATGTTTTACCCATTGTGCTTTAAACATACTAGCAGTCATTGATGATGTGGACTAGACACTGTTATTGGACCTGCACAGAATGAGGCCTCTGCCTGATGCCAGGTCTGTGTTAAATTAGCTGATCTCATTTGGGCAGTAATTTGCTGTTGTTCACCTCGATGCTCATGGCACAAAGAGGGACAAATCCACCCAAGGGAGGCGGTGTTGGACCTTGTGTCGGAACAGTTAGGACACGGAGTGATTGTTCTTCATTCGCTGTGCAACAGTTGAACAGTTTCTAATGTATTTGTTAGAAACTAGTCATTGCCAAGAAATGTTCAGCCTCAATCAAAATCGTGTCTGGATCAGGAATTTTCAGAAAGGCCAATTCTCCAGGCGCAGCACAGCTGCTTGGTAGTGAGGTTTAGAGAAACAAGTTTTACACCCAATCTGAGCAGCCTTGATCAATCTTCTTTTCCGATTCTCTCCCCCCCCCCCCCACCTTTACTGGCACACTCACCAAGTCACATGCGGCCTTCTTTCGGAACTGAAACCTGCCCTAAGTTGATTGTGGCCTCTTTGAAAGATGGAGGCCGGTGCAGAGTGTCGAGGTGATGTTGCTTCATTCCACACACACTGTTACACCTTGTGGTTTCTGGAAGTGTGAAATAATCACACGTACAGTCTCCAATGCTCGAGCTTCATCAAATGGATTTTTGTGATCACAACATGTGCTGTGGACAGATGCACTGTTCGATACACAGCCTGACATGAGTGATGTGGCAATCGCAATACTTCTGTTAACACATGTATTAACATCTAGTTTCTAAATCATCGAGAAGTAATATAACAGAGCCACACCTCCTGATCTATTCCCCTTCATAATCCGGTGTGGAAGGAGCCAGTTTCTGACGAAATGAGGAAGTTACCACAGTCAGTAAATGGTTGCCATTGAAAGGTGTTTTCGGGGTTTCCACACCCTCTTGCCTTTGATGCGCTCAGAGGGCACTTCAGTTGTATGCTAATCATATGCAAGTGAACAGGACCAAGAACAAGGTGGCACAGTGGTTAGCACTTCTGCCTCACAGCTCCAAGGTCCCGGGTTCAATTGCGGCTTCGGGTGACTGTCTGTGTGGAGTTTGTATATTCTCCCCATCTCTGCCTGCGTTTCCTCCGGGTGCTCCGGTTTCCTCCCACAGTCCAAAGATGTGCAGGTTAGGTGGATTGGCCATGCTAAATTGCCCCTTAATGTCCAACAGGTTAGATGGGGTTACTGAATTACGGGAATAAGGTGGTGGCGTGGGCTTAAGGAGGGTGCTCTTTCCAAGGGCCGGTGCAGACTCGGTGGGCCGAATGGCCTCCGTCTGCACTGTAAATTCTATGAACCACCCAAATCCCTTTTCCGCATCACCAACACCCCCATGTCAGAATGGAATTTACTCTGGGTCATGCCGGACTTTGGACCTGCAAATATCAATGTCGAGTTACTGTGGAATTTCCTGCCGATCTCCCTAGAATTGGTACATATGAGAATAGCCAATCAGGGCCCAAAAAACTGGCCTTTAGTCTGAAAATTAAAATTTCCACTCCGTTATCCATTCTCCATGTACAAAGCATATTTAACAATCTACAATGTGGGGAGCATTTCAGTTTTCAGCGTGATTTCTAACTGAAGACCCCATACTAGTTTTAGTGAGGAGCAATTAAAATATAGCTTTGAAAACACTGCAATAAAACATCAAAAAAGACTTCTCCTGCTGGGGCCAGAACATCTGGTGGTCATTTGGAGAGAGACTCAGAACAAACGTGGGAAGAGGCTCCATAACTTGGGGCAGGGCTACGTTATGGGTGGAGAGAACCCCAGGCAATGGTGAAAGACTGTGGATACTTGGATACACCCCAACAATGGGGAAAACTGTTGAACTGTTTTGTAGAGTTGGACCTGAGTCCCTGGGGATTTTCCCGATGGTCCTGTCTGTTGTTTGTTTTCTAACTGAGTCGGTGGAGTTCTGAGTCTTATGATCAATCAGCGACATGACAAAGTCAAGCACTTCCTGCTCCCAGCTGCCCCTTCTAACTTAGTGACATCCTCTGTCAGCAATAAACATGGGGGAGAGCTAAGGCACCAGAACTGAACATCTCGCCAATCAGCCTTCCCTTTAGCCCTGCTCTTAGCCTCCGAACTCACAAGGAATTTCCACCCCGTTCCACAAAGCGATATCCGGTTCCATGCATGTTCAGTTTTGTCGATAATCTCTTCTGATTGCCTGTCAAATGCCTTCAGGAGTCCAGCGTGACACCATCCACATTCCAGTCTACTTCAGAGTGACCAGAAAATTGAACTGGATTAGGCAATCAACCTGCACATTTCACAAATCCGTGCTGTTTCTGGTCGGCTAATACTTTCCGAATGTTCCGTGACACTGTCCCTAATGACAGATTCCAATAACTCCATTGCCAGGACAAATCTCCCGTATCCTGCTGTCAACGACCTGGGATCAAACTGCTTCACCTTTGCGGTTTGATACCAGCCCACTTTTCCAGGTCAGAAACTGACTCGAATGGCAGCCTAGGAACTCCTCAATTGTGCGCTTATTTGTCCAGCCACAGCTGGTAGCCGAGCTTTTTGTAATACATTTAGAGTACCCAATTATTTTTTCCAATTAAGGGGCAATTTCATAGAATCATTTACAGTGCAGAATTTAGCATGGCCAAGCCACCTACTCTGCACATCTTTGGGTTGTGGGGGTGAGACCCACGCAAACACGGGGAGAATGTGCAAACTCCACATGGACAGTGACCCGGGGCCGGGATCGAACCCGGATCCTCAGCGCTGTGAGGCAGCAGTGCTAACCACTGCGCCACCATGCCGCCCGGTTGGTAGTGGAGTTGGTTATCAGGAAATCATTGTGTGCCAACTGAAGACACTGATTCCCGCTCCCTAATCCTAGCTCCAGGAGAAACCCCCGCGGAAGGGTTTATACAACTCTTCCCTTCTCCTGCCTCATGTGGCACAAATGTAGCTTGAGAGCGAATGACCACCTGCCAAGCTGGGTCTGACCCTTGTGTCAAAGGTCAGTGGAAAGTGGTACTGAATCACGGCCCGGGGTTCAGTAAATTGGGGGGAACAGGCGGTGGGGGAAGAGCGGCAACTGGAGGAAAGAAACTCCCTTCTCTGCTGTCTGTTGAGTTTTCTGATCTGGGCTGAGGGTCAACAAAGGTCCGGTATTGAAGGCAAACGAGCTGATGGATCATGCTACTCTCTGCTTTGTCACCATCGCGATACTCTCAGGAAACGAGCTGTGTTACCCTGGCTCCTGACGCTGTATTCTGGTCAGAATGTCATTGGGAGGTGAAGAACGTGGGGTGCTGGAGAACAAACAGACTGAAGATTTCCTCTCTGACAGCAGAATGTATTTCCTACACACATCCTGTGTCTTTTACGAGACTCTAAGCGACAATCAGATTCCAGCTCTCGTGACAGGGCTCCCACTGAGAACTTTACAAATTTTACTTGTATCTGAGGTCCCCAGGGAGTCGGGTGCGGAATGAGTCCGGGGAGGGGGTTGGTGTGGGGAGGGTGGAACTGGGAGAGTCCAGGAGCGATTAGAGGAGTCGGGGAGATTGGAAAATTCAAATCGTAATTGAGAGCAGCCGGAGACCCAGCGATTTAATCAAGAGATTCAGCTGGATGGGGGAGGTGAGGGAATGCAGGCAGGAATGTTCTGGATGACTGGAATCTGTACACACTTACTCTTTAAGTGGCATTTCATTTTAGCTTTGGAAAGAGCTAAAGTCGCAACATAAATTGTTCTCATCGAATCATAGAAACATAGAAAATAGGAGGAGGCCTTTCGGCCCTTCGAGCCTGCTCTACCATTCATTATGACCATGGCTGATCCAACCCAATTGTCAACTCTACTAGTTATATCCTCGAAGAATTCTAGCAGACTTGCCAAGCATGATTTTTCTTTCATAAATCCATGCTGACTCTGTCTGATTCTGCCACTCTTTTCCAAGTGCTCTGCTATTAAATCTTTTATTATGGACTCTAGCATTTTCCCCACTACCGACATCAGGCTTACTGGCTTGTAATTCCCTGTTTTCTCTCTATCTCCCTTTTTAAATAGTGGAGTTTCATTAGCTACCCTTCAATCTGTAGTAAGTGTTCCAGAGTCTATAGAATGCTGAAAGATGACTACCAATTGATCCCCTATTTCTAGGGCTACTTCCTAAATTACTCTCGGGTGAAAATTATCAGGCTTTGGGGATTTATCGTCCTTCAATCCCAACAATTTCCCCAACACCATTTCCCTACTAATACTGATTTCTTCAGTTCCTCACCCGTGTTCCACAACATTTCTGGTATGCTATTTGTGTCCTCCTTTGTGAAGACCGAATCAAAGTATGTATTTGGTTCATCAGACATTTACTGGTTCCCCATTATTAATTCACTTGTTTCTGACTGATAAGGGACCTACATTTGTCTTCACCAGTCTGTTTCTCGTCACATACCTTTGGAAGCTTTTACACTCCATTTTTATGTTCCCTGCAAACTTACACTCGTACTCTATTTTCCCCTTTCAATCAGTCCGTTTGTTCGCCTTTGCTGAATTCGAAACTGCTCCCAATGCTCAGGTCTGCTGCTGCTTCTGGCTAATTTGTATGCCTCTTCCTTGGATCTAATACTCTCTCCAGTTTTCCTTGTAAACCATGGTTTGGCCACCTTCCCCATTTTACTTTTTGCATCAGACAGGAATCAACAATTTGATTTGATTTGATTTATTGTCACATGTACCGAAGTGTTCTTACGGGGAACAGTTCGAGGGGGAGTCGTTGAGGAGTCTTGTAGCTGTGGGGAAGAAGCTGTACCTATCTCTGGATGTGCAGGTCTTCAGACTTCTGTACCTTCTGCCTGATGGAAGGGTCCGGAAGAAGGCAATGCCTGGGTGGGAGGGGTCTTTGATAATGCTGTCTGCCTTCCTGAGGCAGCAGGAGGTGTATACAGAATCAACGTGGGGATGCCCCCGTGTGCTCTTTGAATGTTGGCCATTGCCTATCCATCTTCAGCTCTTTAAGTAATGTTTCCCAATCCACCATAGTCAACTCATGCCTCAGGCCATCATAGTTTCCTTTACATAGATTCAGGACCCTAGTCTCAGAATCGACTACGTCGCTCTTCAACTTGATGAAGAATTCTATCACATTATGGTCGCTCATCCCCAAGGGGCCGAGCACAACGAGATTGCTAATCATTCCTTTCTCATTACTCAATAGCCAGTCTAGGAATCTCCTGCGGCCATTTCCCTGCAAAACAGGTATGCCGCTTTGAATACTGTTGAGGGGGAATGGCTTCTGTACTGTTGAGGGGGAGTGTTCTCTAGTTGGTTCCTCAACATATTGGTCCAAAAAAATCGCCCCCTATACACTCCAGGAATTGCTCCTCTACAGTATTGTGACTAATTTTGTTTGCTGAATCTATATTAAAGTCACCCATAATTACAGATGGTTCTTTATTGCATGCATCTCTAATTTCCTGTTTAATGTCATTCCCAACATCATCTCTATAGTTTTGGGGTTTTTTGCCCTTGGAGCTTCTCAGCTCTACCCATACAGATGCCACATCATTGGAGCTAATATCCTTCCTCACTATTGCATTAAGTTCCTCTTTAACCAGCCATGCAACCTGTCCTTCCTAAATACTGAATACCCCTGGATGTTCAGTTCCCATCCCTGGTCACCCTGCAGCCATTTCTCTGTAATCCCGACTATATCATACCTGTTTACATCTATTTGCACGATTAATTCATCCACTTTATTGTGAATGCTCCACGCATTAAGGCACACAGCCATTCCCACTGTTCTTCACCGGCCCTGTTTATGGCTCTTGATTTCTCTGCCTACTACTTTTCTCATTCCCCTTTCTGTCTTTTGTTCTTGTCTGTGTTTCCTCCTCCTCTGACTCCTTGCATAGATTCCCACCCCCCCTGCCATTTTAGTTTATACCCTCCACAACCACTCAAGCAAATATTTCCCAGAGGACATCGGTCCCAGTCCGGCCCAGGTGTAACCTGTCCGGTTTGTACTGGTCCCACCTCCCCCAGAACCAGTCCCAAAGTCCCAGGAATCTGAAAACCCTCCTCTCACACCATCCTCCAGCCACATATATGTCCAATATATCCTGCTATTACTGCTCTGACTAGCATGTGGCACTGATAGTGCGATCGCTGCCGTTGAGGTCCTACTTTCAACGTCCTTCCTAACTCCCAATATTCTGCTTTTAGAACCTCATCTTTTTATTAGGAAACCGATGTTTATTGTTACTGTGTACATTTTTTTACAAAACTGATACAAACCAGATTCTGGAATGTTCAGGTATCTACATTGCCAGGAAGCCCAGGATCAGTATATTAGTAAACCAGAGCCTTGCAGCCTCCAGCAAGGTCCCTATCACAGGCAGACAGCTCACTCTTTGGCAATGGCAAAGGCTTTTCCACCTCAATCTTGCCACACCCTGCAATGATCACATCTTTCAGTGGCTAATCTCTGCTATCTATCTTCAAAGCCTCAACGTTTCCTAACAACATCAAATCCTTTGACAAAGCTTTTGACAAAGGGTCATCTTGACCCGAAACATTGGCTCTTTTCTCTCCCTACAGATGCTGCCAGACCTGCTGACATTTTCCAGCATTTTCTTTTTGGTATCAAATCTTCAATGACGTTTCTGAAAACCAGGTGTTTTCCATTCAACCAAGGGGGCTTTGGCGATGACGAACTGGGGTCTGTTAGTGTCTTTGCCAGCATTAGCCAGACTGGCCCATCCGGGCTGTAGTGTTTCAGCGTCAAAGTTTTCATCAGGGAATCGGTCACCGTGGGTGCTCTTCTTACCAGTATCATCTCCCCGGGTGAAGTCCCCCCCCCCCCCCCCCCCCCCCGGATTGTAAACTCTTTGATGACCCGGTGAAATTTGCTATTTTTGTAACCAAATCCTTATTTCCCCTGTCCCTAAAGCAACAAGTTTTCAACGGTAAGACCACATACTTCACCTTGTACTATATTGGCATCCTCGTCGCCAATTTTAATATCAAAATAAACCTTGACGGTCACTTTTAGCCCTTTTATCTTCTCCTCTGCCTGTGAGGTCCCGGGCAGCAGCAGGAAGGAGAGGGGCACGATCAGTAGGGTGGCGGTAAAGAGTAGCTTTATCTTCCAGGTGGAGAGCCGCATTCTTGTTGTTACCTCTGTTGTTTGTACCAATGTGGACCACGGCCTCTGGCTATTCAGCCCCCCGCCCCCCCCTCACCACCACCAAGAATGCCCTGTAGCTTCTCCAAGACAACCTTGACCCTAGCACCGGGGCGGCAACATATCATCCTGGAGACTCATTTGCGGCCTCAGAAATGCCTATCTATTCCCATTACATTTGAATCCCCTATGACTAT
>NW_027308580.1:0-58922 GCF_047496885.1 Scyliorhinus torazame | reverse complement strand
CCACACACAAATAGGCATATAGTATATCAAAACAAACTTTATTATTACCACTGTGTTAAACTACCTTAACATCACAGAAATATAGCTTACAATTACCAGTTCAACAATGCTTAATAATGAAATGAAACACTTTTGCTTCTAACTGATACCTCCTTTATCTCCAATCAAACAAAACCCATCACAGGTCAAAAAATAAAGTTTCAAATAAAGTCAGCAAACATGGGATTATTTGCCTTTTCTAGGTAGAAAGATCTTTTGGGAGTCTGCTTGAAGAGAGAGAGATATCTTATCAGATTAATGTTGAATCTCTTGACTACATCTTTATCCCACTCAAATCCCATGAATTTAAGTTTAAACGCAATGTCTCTAATTATCTACTCTACCAGAAATCATCACAAAAACCCATTCGGCCTCTCTTTGTAAACATAAACAGGTTAGAAAGAAAGGTAACCCAGTCACCATTTTTTTGCATACATCACAATAGACCCAAGCAATTCTCGAAGATTGAAAAGCTCGCAAAAGTACTGGTGCAAAGAGATTGGCACTGATCATTAAAATGTCTTAGTCAGCTACACAAAATAAATGAAAAGTTTGGTGCAAAGCCAGCCTTTATGATTTGTGGGCTGGAATATACCAGAGAGAAGATTTTGCTGCACATTTCAAAGCACTGGTTCGACCACATTGGGAGTACTGTTTACAGTTATGGGCACCGCAGTTTAAAAAGGATATATTGTCTTTGAAGGAGTGCAGCACAGATGCACCAGGATATTACCAGGGCTCCGAGAGATGGATTCTCTGAATCGTTTACATTAAAGAAGATTTATTTTCCCTGGAATATCAACAGGTCACATAATTGAGGTTGTTAGGATTTTTTGGGGAATTGATCAGGCAGATCGCGAGAGACATTTGCACTGGTTAAGAGTCTCAGAAAAACTGACTCAAACTTAAAATCAGAGTCAAGGCATCCAGGAGAGAAGTTAGAAAACATTTTTTAGGGCGGCAGAAGTGTTCATTCTCTGGAGAAAATACAGTCGCTGTTAACACAATAAATGATTTAAATTCAAACTCCCATTATGCTCCAGGAATACTGCTGACTGACTCTCCCTGTTCCCCGGGATTACTGCTGACTGACTCCCTGTTCCCCGGGATTACTGCTGACTGACTCCCTGTTCCCCGGGATCACTGCTGACTGACTCCCTGTTCCCCGGGATTACTGCTGACTGACTCCCTGTTCCCCGGGATCACTGCTGACTGACTCCCTGTTCCCCGGGATTACTGCTGACTGACTCCCTGTTCCCCGGGATCACTGCTGACTGACTCCCTGTTCCCTGGGATTACTGCTGACTGACTCCCTGTTCCCCGGGATTATTGCTGACTGACTCCCTGTTCCCCGGGATCACTGCTGACTGACTCTCCCTGTTCCCCGGGATTACTGCTGACTGACTCTCCCTGTTCCCCGGGGTTACTGCTGACTGACTCTCCCTGTTTCCCGGGATTATCGCTGACTGACTCTCCCTGTTTCCCGGGATTACTGCTGACTGACTCTCCCTGTTTCCCGGGATTACTGCTGACTGACTCCCTGTTTCCCGGGATTACTGCTGACTGACTCTCCCTGTTCCCCGGGATTACTGCTGACTGACTCTCTCTGTTTCCCGGGATTACTGCTGACTGACTCTCCCTGTTTCCCAGGATTACTGCTGACTGACTCCCTGTTCCCCGGGGTTACTGGGAACTGACTCTCCCTGTTTCCCGGGATTATCGCTGACTGACTCTCCCTGTTCCCCGGGATTACTGCTGACAGACTCTCCCTTTTTCCCGGGATTACTGCTGACTGACTCTCCCTGTTTCCCGGGATTACTGCTGACTGACTCTCCCTGTTCCCCGGGATTACTGCTGACAGACTCTCCCTTTTTCCCGGGATTACTGCTGACTGACTCCCTGTTCCCCGGGATTACTGCTGACTGACTCTCCCTGTTCCCCGGGATTACTGCTGACTGACTCTCCCTGTTCCCCGGGATTACTGCTGACTGACTCTCCCTGTTTTCAGGGATTACTGCTGACTGACTCTCCCTGTTTCCCGGGATTACTGCTGACTGACTCTCCCTGTTCCCCGGGATTATCGCTGACTGACTCTCCCTGTTTCCCGGGATTACTGCTGACTGACTCTCCCTGTTCCCCGGGATTACTGCTGATTGACTCTCCCTGTTTCCCGGGATTACTGCTGACTGACCCTCCCTGTTCCCCGGGATTACTGCTGACTGACTCTCCCTGTTCCCCGGGATTACAGCTGACTGACTCTCCCTGTTCCCCGGGATTACTGCTGACTGACTCTCCCTGTTTCCCGGGATTACTGCTGACTGACTCTCCCTGTTCCCCGGGATTATCGCTGACTGACTCTCCCTGTTTCCCGGGATTACTGCTGACTGACTCTCCCTGTTCCCCGGGATTACTGCTGACTGACTCTCCCTGTTCCCCGGGATTACTGCTGACTGACCCTCCCTGTTCCCCGGGATTACTGCTGACTGACTCTCCCTGTTCCCCGGGATTACAGCTGACTGACTCTCCCTGTTCCCCGGGATTACTGCTGACTGACTCTCCCTGTTTCCCGGGATTACTGCTGACTGACTCCCTGTTCCCCGGGATTACTGCTGACTGACTCTCCCTGTTCCCCGGGATTACTGCTGACTGACTCCCTGTTTCCCGGGATTACTGCTGACTGACTCCCTGTTCCCCGGGATTACTGCTGACTGACTCCCTGTTTCCCGGGATTACTGCTGACTGACTCTCCCTGTTCCCCGGGATTACTGCTGATTGACTCTCCCTGTTTCCCGGGATTACTGCTGACTGACCCTCCCTGTTCCCCGGGATTACTGCTGACTGACTCTCCCTGTTCCCCGGGATTACAGCTGACTGACTCTCCCTGTTCCCCGGGATTACTGCTGACTGACTCTCCCTGTTTCCCGGGATTACTGCTGACTGACTCTCCCTGTTCCCCGGGATTATCGCTGACTGACTCTCCCTGTTTCCCGGGATTACTGCTGACTGACTCTCCCTGTTCCCCGGGATTACTGCTGACTGACTCTCCCTGTTCCCCGGGATTACTGCTGACTGACCCTCCCTGTTCCCCGGGATTACTGCTGACTGACTCTCCCTGTTCCCCGGGATTACAGCTGACTGACTCTCCCTGTTCCCCGGGATTACTGCTGACTGACTCTCCCTGTTTCCCGGGATTACTGCTGACTGACTCCCTGTTCCCCGGGATTACTGCTGACTGACTCTCCCTGTTCCCCGGGATTACTGCTGACTGACTCCCTGTTTCCCGGGATTATCGCTGACTGACTCCCTGTTCCCCGGGATTACTGCTGACTGACTCCCTATTTCCCGGGATTACTGCTGACTGACTCCCTGTTTCCCGGGATTATCGCTGACTGACTCTCCCTGTTCCCCGGTATTACTGCTGACTGACTCTCCCTGTTTCCCGGGATTACTGCTGACTGACTCTCCCTGTTCCCTGGGATTACTGCTGACTGACTCTCCCTGTTCTCCGGGATTACTGCTGACTGACTCTCCCTTTTTCCCGGGATTACTGCTGACTGACTCTCCCTGTTCCCCGGGATTACTGCTGACTGACTCTCCCTGTTTCCCGGGATTACTGCTGACTGACTCTCCCTGTTCCCCGGGATTACTGCTGACTGACTCTCCCTGTTTCCCGGGATTACTGCTGACAGACTCTCCCTGTTCCCCGGGATTACTGCTGACAGACTCTCCCTGTTTCCCAGGATTACTGCTGACTGACTCTCCCTGTTTTCAGGGATTATCACTGACTGACTCTCCCTGTTTCCCGGGATTACTGCTGACTGACTCTCCCTGTTTCCCGGGATTACTGCTGACTGACTCTCCCTGTTTCCCGGGATTACTGCTGACTGACTCCCTGTTCCCCGGGATTACTGCTGACCGACTCTCCCTGTTTCCCGGGATTACTGCTGACTGACTCTCCCTGTTTCCCGGGGTTACTGCTGACTGACTCTCCCTGTTCCCCGGGATTACTGCTGACTGACTCTCCCTGTTCCCCGGGATTACTGCTGACTGACTCTCCCTGTTTCCCAGGATTACTGCTGACAGACTCTCCCTTTTTCCCTGGATTACTGCCGACTGACTCTCCCTGTTTCCCGGGATTACTGCTGACTGACTCCCTGTTCCCCGGGATTACTGTTGACTGACTCTCCCTGTTTCCCGGGATTACTGCTGACTGACTCCCTGTTCCCCGGGATTACTGCTGACTGACTCTCCCTGTTTCCCAGGATTACTGCTGACAGACTCTCCCTTTTTCCCTGGATTACTGCCGACTGACTCTCCCTGTTTCCCAGGATTACTGCTGACTGACTCTCCCTGCTTCCCAGGATTACTGCTGACTGACTCTCCCTGTTTCCCGGGATTATTGCTGACTGACTCCCTGTTCCCCGGGAATACTGCTGACTGACTCTCCCTGTTCCCCGGGATTACAGCTGACTGACTCTCCCTTTTTCCCTGGATTGCTGCTGACTGACTCTCCCTGTTCCCCGGGATTGCTGCTGATTTACTCTCTGTTCCCCGGGGTTACTGCTGACTGACTCTCCCTTTTTCCCTGGATTACTGCTGACTGACTCTCCATGTTTCCCGGGATTACTGCTGACTGACTCTCCCTGTTTCCCGGGATTATCGCTGACTGACTCTCCCTGTTTCCTGGGATTACAGCTGACTGACTCTCCCTGTTCCCCTGGATTACTGCTGACTGACTCTCCCTGTTTCCCGGGATTACTGCTGACTGACTCTCCCTGTTCACCAGGATTACTGCTGACTGACTCTCCCTGTTTCCCAGGGTTACTGCCGACTGACTCTCCCTGTTTCCCAGGATTACTGTTGACTGACTCCCTGTTCCCCGGGATTACTGCTGATTTACTCTCTGTTCCCCGGGATTACCGCTGACTGACTCCCTGTTTCCCAGGATTACTGCTGACTGACTCCCTGTTTCCCGGGATTACTGCTGACTGTCTCTCCCTGTTTCCCAGGATTACTGTTGACTGACTCCCTGTGCCCCGGGATTACTGCTGATTTACTCCCTGTTCCCCGGGATTACTGCTGATTGACTCTCTCTGTTTCCCAGGATTACTGCTGACTGACTCCCTGTTCCCTGGGATTGCTGCTGATTTACTCTCTGTTCCCCGGGATTACTTCTGACTGACTCTCCCTGTTCCCCGGGATTACTGCTGACTGACTCTCCCTGTTCCCCGGGATTACTGCTGACTGACTCTCCCTGTTTCCCGGGATTACTGCTGACTGACTCTCCCTGTTCCCCGGGATTACTGTTGACTGAATCCCTGTTTCCCGGGATTACTGCTGACTGACTCCCTGTTCCCCGGGATTACTGCTGACTGACTCTCCCTGTTTCCCGGGATTACAGCTGACAGACTCTCCCTGTTTCCCGGGATTACTGCTGACTGACTCTCCCTGTTTCCCGGGATTATCGCTGACTGACTCTCCCTGTTCCCCGGGATTACTGCTGACTGACACTCCCTGTTTCCTGGGATTATCGCTGACTGACTCTCCCTGTTTCCCAGGATTACTGCTGACTGACTCCCTGTTTCCCGGGATTACTGCTGACTGACTCTCCCTGTTCCCCGAGATTACTGCTGACTGACTCTCCCTGTTTCCCGGGATTACTGCTGACTGACTCTCCCTGTTCCCCGGGATTACTGCTGACAGACTCTCCCTTTTTCCCTGGATCACTGCTGACTGACTCCCAGTTCCCCGGGATTACTGCTGACTGACTCTCCCTGTTTCCCGGGATTATCGCTGACTGACTCTCCCTGTTTCCCGGGGTTACTGCTGACTGACTCTCCCTGTTTCCCGGGATTACTGCTGACTGACTCTCCCTGTTTCCCGGGATTACTGCTGACTGACTCCCTGTTCCCCGGGATTACTGCTGACCGACTCTCCCTGTTTCCCGGGATTACTGCTGACTGACTCTCCCTGTTTCCCGGGATTACTGCTGACTGACTCTCCCTGTTCCCCGGGATTACTGCTGACTGATTCCCTGTTTCCCGGGTTTACTGCTGACTGACTCCCTGTTCCCCGGGATTACTGCTGACTGACTCCCTGTTTCCCGGGATTACTGCTGACTGACTCCCTGTTTCCCGGGATTATCGCTGACTGACTCTCCCTGTTCCCCGGTATTACTGCTGACTGACTCTCCCTGTTTCCCGGGATTACTGCTGACTGACTCTCCCTGTTCCCTGGGATTACTGCTGACTGACTCTCCCTGTTCCCCGGGATTACTGCTGACTGACTCTCCCTGTTTCCCGGGATTACTGCTGACTGACTCTCCCTGTTCCCCGGGATTACTGCTGACTGACTCTCCCTGTTTCCCGGGATTACTGCTGACAGACTCTCCCTGTTCCCCGGGATTACTGCTGACAGACTCTCCCTGTTTCCCAGGATTACTGCTGACTGACTCTCCCTGTTTTCAGGGATTATCACTGACTGACTCTCCCTGTTTCTCGGGATTACTGCTGACTGACTCTCCCTGTTTCCCGGGATTACTGCTGACTGACTCTCCCTGTTTCCCGGGATTACTGCTGACTGACTCCCTGTTCCCCGGGATTACTGCTGACCGACTCTCCCTGTTTCCCGGGATTACTGCTGACTGACTCTCCCTGTTTCCCGGGGTTACTGCTGACTGACTCTCCCTGTTCCCCGGGATTACTGCTGACTGACTCTCCCTGTTCCCCGGGATTACTGCTGACTGACTCTCCCTGTTTCCCAGGATTACTGCTGACAGACTCTCCCTTTTTCCCTGGATTACTGCCGACTGACTCTCCCTGTTTCCCGGGATTACTGCTGACTGACTCTCCCTGTTTCCCGGGATTATCGCTGACTGACTCTCCCTGTTCCCCGGGATTACTGCTGACTGACTCTCCCTGTTTCCTGGGATTATCGCTGACTGACTCTCCCTGTTTCCCAGGATTACTGCTGACTGACTCCCTGTTTCCCGGGATTACTGCTGACTGACTCTCCCTGTTCCCCGGGATTACTGCTGACTGACTCTCCCTGTTTCCCGGGATTACTGCTGACTGACTCTCCCTGTTCCCCGGGATTACTGCTGACAGACTCTCCCTTTTTCCCTGGATCACTGCTGACTGACTCCCAGTTCCCCGGGATTACTGCTGACTGACTCTCCCTGTTTCCCGGGATTATCGCTGATTGACTCTCCCTGTTTCCCGGGGTTACTGCTGACTGACTCTCCCTGTTTCCCGGGATTACTGCTGACTGACTCTCCCTGTTTCCCGGGATTACTGCTGACTGACTCCCTGTTCCCCGGGATTACTGCTGACCGACTCTCCCTGTTTCCCGGGATTACTGCTGACTGACTCTCCCTGTTCCCCGGGATTACTGCTGACTGACTCTCCCTGTTCCCCGGGATTACTGCTGACTGACTCTCCCTGTTCCCCGGGATTACTGCTGACTGACTCTCCCTGTTTCCCAGGATTACTGCTGACAGACTCTCCCTTTTTCCCTGGATTACTGCCGACTGACTCTCCCTGTTTCCCGGGATTACTGCTGACTGACTCCCTGTTCCCCGGGATTACTGTTGACTGACTCTCCCTGTTTCCCGGGATTACTGCTGACTGACTCTCCCTGTTTCCCAGGATTACTGCTGACAGACTCTCCCTTTTTCCCTGGATTACTGCCGACTGACTCTCCCTGTTTCCCAGGATTACTGCTGACTGACTCTCCCTGCTTCCCAGGATTACTGCTGACTGACTCTCCCTGTTTCCCGGGATTACTGCTGACTGACTCCCTGTTCCCCGGGATTACTGCTGACTGACTCTCCCTGTTTCCCAGGATTACTGCTGACAGACTCTCCCTTTTTCCCTGGATTACTGCCGACTGACTCTCCCTGTTTCCCAGGATTACTGCTGACTGACTCTCCCTGCTTCCCAGGATTACTGCTGACTGACTCTCCCTGTTTCCCGGGATTATTGCTGACTGACTCCCTGTTCCCCGGGAATACTGCTGACTGACTCTCCCTGTTCCCCGGGATTACTGCTGACTGACTCTCCCTTTTTCCCTGGATTACTGCTGACTGACTCTCCCTGTTCCCCGGGATTGCTGCTGATTTACTCTCTGTTCCCCGGGGTTACTGCTGACTGACTCTCCCTTTTTCCCTGGATTACTGCTGACTGACTCTCCATGTTTCCCGGGATTACTGCTGACTGACTCTCCCTGTTTCCCTGGATTATCGCTGACTGACTCTCCCTGTTTCCTGGGATTACAGCTGACTGACTCTCCCTGTTCCCCTGGATTACTGCTGACTGACTCTCCCTGTTTCCCGGGATTACTGCTGACTGACTCTCCCTGTTCACCAGGATTACTGCTGACTGACTCTCCCTGTTTCCCAGGATTACTGCCGACTGACTCTCCCTGTTTCCCAGGATTACTGTTGACTGACTCCCTGTTCCCCGGGATTACTGCTGATTTACTCTCTGTTCCCCGGGATTACCGCTGACTGACTCCCTGTTTCCCAGGATTACTGCTGACTGACTCCCTGTTTCCCGGGATTACTGCTGACTGTCTCTCCCTGTTTCCCAGGATTACTGCTGACTGACTCTCCCTGATTCCCGGGATTACTGTTGACTGACTCCCTGTGCCCCGGGATTACTGCTGATTTACTCCCTGTTCCCCGGGATTACTGCTGATTGACTCTCTCTGTTTCCCAGGATTACTGCTGACTGACTCCCTGTTCCCTGGGATTGCTGCTGATTTACTCTCTGTTCCCCGGGATTACTGCTGACTGACTCTCCCTGTTCCCCGGGATTACTGCTGACTGACTCTCCCTGTTCCCCGGGATTACTGCTGACTGACTCTCCCTGTTTCCCGGGATTACTGCTGATTGACTCTCCCTGTTCCCCGGGATTACTGTTGACTGACTCCCTGTTTCCCGGGATTACTGCTGACTGACTCCCTGTTCCCCGGGATTACTGCTGACTGACTCTCCCTGTTTCCCGGGATTACTGCTGACAGACTCTCCCTGTTTCCCGGTATTACTGCTGACTGACTCTCCCTGTTTCCCGGGATTATCGCTGACTGACTCTCCCTGTTCCCCGGGATTACTGCTGACTGACTCTCCCTGTTCCCCGGGATTAGTGCTGACAGACTCTCCCTTTTTCCCTGGATCACTGCTGACTGACTCCCAGTTCCCCGGGATTACTGCTGACTGACTCTCCCTGTTTCCCGGGATTATCGCTGACTGACTCTCCCTGTTTCCCGGGGTTACTGCTGACTGACTCTCCCTGTTTCCCGGGATTACTGCTGACTGACTCTCCCTGTTTCCCGGGATTATCGCTGACTGACTCTCCCTGTTCCCCGGGATTACTGCTGACTGACTCTCCCTGTTCCCCGGGATTACTACTGACGGACTCTCCCTGTTTCCCGGGATTATCGCTGACTGACTCTCCCTGTTTCCTGGGATTACTGCTGACTGACTCTCCCTGTTTCCCGGGATTATCGCTGACTGACTCTCCCTGTTCCCCGGGATTACTGCTGACTGACTCCCTGTTTCCCGGGATTACTGCTGCCTGACCCTCCCTGTTCACCGGGATTACTGCTGACTGACTCTCCCTGTTCTCTGGGATTATGGCTGGATTGACTCTCACTATTCCCTGGGATTACTGATGGACTAGACTCTCTTTTCACTTTAGGGTTTCTGGCAGACAGCGGAGATCTCTCCCAGTGGATTCCTTCGCCGGCCGTGGCACTGTGATAATCTGCCAGGTAAGCAGAGGGAGTGTTATCCCATCCCAAACGGGGTTCTGGTGCTTGGATACAGTGAGTCACATGGGAAGAGAAGTCGGGGGAAGGGGCAGAGAGTAGGGGCGGGCGCAAGGAGGGGAGGGCAAGAGGAGGGAAGGGTGGGGGCATGCAGAGAGTGAGGGGCGGGGGAGGGGAACAGACGGACGCAACAGAGGAAAGGAGAGCACGGGAGGAGAGCTGCTGTCTGGAAGTTGCAATTATATTAAACACATCACAGAAATATAAATGTTCATCAGAGTTCATCTAGGACAGCAGTCTGTCTCCAATATTTATTTGTTCTGTCATGTGAGAGTACCTTTAAGAAATGGGTGTTTAAGAAATGTACCTTTAAGAAATGGGTGTTTATCAGTGATGTCAGAGAGTGGGTGGAGCTGGGCTATCTGTCAGCTTTTTACTTTCGTTTTAGGCTGTTTGCTGCAGGGTGTGTTTTAGTTTCGTTTTCAGAGCTGGATAGCTGCAGTCACAACCAGAAGGTGTTTTAGTCTCTCTCTCTGTAATCTAAAAACAGTAAATCAATCCTTTGGTGATTTAAAACTAATAACTGCTCTCAGTAGTGACTTTAACCTGATGTGCTTCTGTTAAAGGTTTTGTTTTTAAGTCTTACGGATGTTAAAAGGAAAGCTTAAAGGATTACTTAGTGTTGTAGTCTTTGGTGGTTGTATTTGAATTAATGGTTGCTAAGGTGTTCACTGTATGTTTTAAAAAGGTTAACTTGAGTTCATAGAATAAACATTGTTTTGCTTTGAAAAAATACTTTTCCATTTCTGCTGTACCACATCTGTAGAGTGGGCCGTGTGCTCCCCATACCACAATCTATTAAAAGTTGTGGGTCAGGTGAACTCCATGATACACTTTGGGGTTCTCTAAACCCCGGCCCATAACAATTCTTTCACAGAATGTAGAAGTCACTGGCTGGGCAGCACAGTGGGATAAACAGCTGGCTTGTAATGCAGAACAAGACCAGCAGCACGGGTTCAATTCCCGTACCGGCCTCCCCGAACAGGCGCCGAAATGAGGCAGCTTTTCACAGGGCTTTTCACAGTAATTTCATTGAAGCCTACTTGTGATAATAAGCGATTATTATTATTATTTGCTGCCCATCCCTAATTGCCCTTGAACTGACTTGACCGGCGTTTAAGAATCAACCACATTCCTACGGCTCTGGAGTCGCATGCAGGCCAGACTGAGTAGGGACAGCAGATTTCCTTCCCTAAAGGACATGAGTTGAACCGTTCGGGTTTTTCCAATAATCAACGATATTTTCAAGATCACCATTACTTAGACTAACTTTTAGGTGTGATTAATTAAAATTAAATTCCACCAGCTCCAACAACTGGTTGGGTTTGAATCCATGTTCCCAGATCATTAGCCTGGGCCTGTGATCACAGGCTTGTGACTTACCAGAGTGCCACTGTCTCCCCCCAAAGGAGAGGTGATAGAATGTTAAAGAAGCAGGTGTGAGCTATACAGCTGGACCGAGAGCACTAATAATAATAATCTTCATTGTCACAAGTAGGCTTACATTAACACTGCAATGAAGTTACTGTGAAAAGCCCCGAGTCGCCACATTCCGCCGCCTGTTCGGGTACACAGAGGGAGAATCCAGAATTCTCAGCCGATACGAGAATTGAACCCGCTCTGCTGGCCTTGTTCTGCATTCCAAGCCATGTGTCTAGCCCACTGAGCTAAACCAGCCTGTGTGACTTGAGGAAGCTATCAGTAGTGGAACAAGGATTTAT
Organism: Scyliorhinus torazame; assembly: GCF_047496885.1. NCBI lineage: Eukaryota > Metazoa > Chordata > Chondrichthyes > Carcharhiniformes > Scyliorhinidae > Scyliorhinus > Scyliorhinus torazame. The sequence goes on along the minus strand of NW_027308580.1, from coordinate 47,334 downwards.
TGAACTATGTCCGACACTCTGCCCATGGCAGTAACTCTCCCAATCCAGTCCAAGTTGGGACAATCAACAACTCCGGGCCCTGCTTAGGCCGGGTTTTCTGTGTAGTCTTTAATGAGCTCCATTTGGGTGGCCTCCACCCCTATCTAGGAAGCTCATACTCAACGTGTCCCACAGGGAGATCGACACTGGTATCCCCGTGGTCACTTTGAGGGGTATGACAGTGACCTCGCCACTTCCTTCAACTACTGACATCACCGAGCAGTTCTCATTGAGGCTTTGAGTGTGGGCAACGGGAAATGCACTTTCTCTAACCTTTATCTGAATGCCATTTTTATCTGTTCAGTGACAGAAGAGTGGAGCAGGATCATTCCCCAGCCTTAATTTCCCCTTGCTCTCAGGGCAGGTACAGCGTAGGTTGGAGATGGGGTAAAGCTCCCTCGGCAATGTGTAACCGCACCACCAGCACAGGTACAGCAGTTAGAGACAGAGGAATTCTGTCAGTCTGCTGCTGCAAGAGTGGCTGATGTCTCTGTTAATGGAGCGTCTGTCGCTGATGCATATGGGTGATGGGGGGAACATTCTTTTGCAATCTCCCACCCTGGTCTCTGCTGACTCCAACATAGGATAAGTATCAGACCACCCAACGTGGGGAATGTGTGGAGACCAGTCACACAGTCTGCATTGTCTAGTTTAGAGAGGAATTCCTGGCACTCCTGTGGGCCCCAGTGACAGTGCTGAGCCTGCAGATATGCATGGAGGTGTTTTATAACTGACGGCGTGTACAAAAGACTGTACAGTCACAGGCTAGAACTCTGACACACACTGCTGAATAAGCAGCTGCTCCATTCACTGACTGTGCTTGAGCCTCACTCTGAATAAACAGTGACTCTGTACAGTTACACAGTGAGTGACCCTCATCCTGAATAAACTGTGACTCTGTACAGTTACACAGTGAGTGATCCTCACCCTGAATAAACAGTGACTCTGTACAGTTACACAGTGAGTGATCCTCACTCTGAATAAACAGTGAGTCTGTACAGTTACACAGTGAGTGAGCCTCACTCTGAATAAACAGTGAGTCTGTACAGTTACACAGTGAGTGACCCTCATCCTGAATAAACTGTGACTCTGTACAGTTACACAGTGAGTGAGCCTCACTCTGAATAAACAGTGAGTCTGTACAGTTACACAGTGAGTGACCCTCATCCTGAATAAACAGTGACTCTGTACAGTTACACAGTGAGTGATCCTCACCCTGAATAAACAGTGACTCTGTACAGTTACAGTGAGAGACCCTCACCCTGAATAAACAGTGACTCTGTACAGTTACACAGTGAGTGAGCCTCACTCTGAATAAACAGTGACTCTGTACAGTTACACAGTGAGTGACCCTCACTCTGAATAAACAGTGACTCTGTACAGTTACACAGTGAGTGACCCTCACTCTGAATAAACAGTGACTCAGTACAGTTACACAGTGAGTGACCCTCACTCTGAATAAACAGTGACTCTGTACAGTTACACAGTGAGTGACCCTCACTCTGAATAAACAGTGACTCAGTACAGTTACACAGTGAGTGAGCCTCACTCTGAATAAACAGTGACTCTGTACAGTTACACAGTGAGTGACCCTCACTCTGAATAAACAGTGACTCTGTACAGTTACACAGTGAGTGAGCCTCACTCTGAATAAACAGTGACTCTGTACAGTTACACAGTGAGTGAGCCTCACTCTGAATAAACAGTGACTCTGTACAGTTACACAGTGAGTGACCTTCACTCTGAATAAACAGTGACTCAGTACAGTTACACAGTGAGTGACCCTCACTCTGAATAAACAGTGACTCTGTACAGTTACACAGTGAGTGAGCCTCACCCTGAATAAGAACATAAGAACTAGGAACAGGAGTAGGCCTTCTGGCCCCTCGAGCCTGCTCCGCCATTTAATGAGATCATGGCTGATCTTTGTGGACTCAGCTCCACTCTCCGGCCCATACACCATATCCCCGAATCCCTTTATTCTTTAGAAAGGCATCTATCTTTTCCTTAAAAACATTTAAGGAAGGAGCCTCAACTGCTTCACTGGGTAAGGAATTCCAGAGATTCACAACCCTTTGGGTGAAGAAGTTCCTCTTACACTCCGTCCTAAATCTACCTCCCCTTATTTTGAGGCTATGCCCCCTAGTTCTGCTTTCCCCGACCAGTGGAAACAACCTGCCCGCATCTGTCCTATCTATTCCCTTCATAATTTTATGTCTCAATAAGATCCCCCCGCATCCTTCCAAACTCCAATGAGTACAGTCCTAGTCTACTCAACCTCTCGTCATAATCTAATCCCCTCAACTCTGGGATCTACCTAGTGAATCTCCTCTGCACTCACTCCAGTGCCAATATGTCCTTTCTCAGGTAAGGAGACCAAAACTGAACACAATACCCCAGATGCGGCCTCACCAACACCCTATACAATTGCAGCATAACCTCCCTAGTCTTGAACTCCATCCCTCTAGCAATGAAAGACAAAACTCGATTAGCCTTCTTAACCACCTGTTGCACCTGCACACCAACTTTTTGCGACTCGTGGACCAGCACACCCAGGTCCCTCTGCACAGCAGCATGTTTTAACATCTTACCGTTTAAATAATAATCCATTCTGCTGTTATTCCTCCCAAAATGGATAGCCTCACACTTGGCAACATTGAATTCCATCTGCCAGACCCTAGCCCATTCACCTAACCTATCCAAATCCTTCTGCAGACCTCCGGTATCCTCTGCCCTTTTTGCTTTACCACTCACCTTAGTGTCGTCTGCAAACTTTGACACATTGCACTTGGTCCCCAACTCCAAATCGTCTATGTAAATTGTGAACAACTGCGGGCCCAACACTGATCCTTGAGGGACCCCACTAGTTACAGGTTGACAACCAGAGAAACGCCCATTTATCCCCACTCTCTGTTTTCTGTTAGTTAACCAATCCTCTACCCATGCTACAACTTTACCCTCAATGCGATGCATCTTTAGTTTATGCAGCAACCTTTTGTGTGGCACCTTGTCAAAAGCTTTCTGGAAATCCAGATATACCACATCCATTAGCTCCCCATTATCTACTGCACTGGTAACGGCCTCAAAAAATTCTACCAAATTAGTCAGACACGACCTACCCTTTATGAACCCATGCTGCGTCTGCCCAATGGGACAATTTCCCTCCAGGTGCCCCGCTATTTCCTCCTTAATGATAGATTCCAGCATTTTCCCTACAACCGAAGTTAAGCTTACCGGCCTATAATTACCCGCTTTCTGCCGACCTCCTTTTTTAAACAGTGGTGTCACGTTTGCTACTTTCCAATCCTCTGGGACCACCCCAGAGTCTAGTGAATTTTGATAAATTATCACTAGTGCGTTTACAATTTCCCTAGCCATCTCTTTTAACACTCTGGGATGCATTCCATCAGGTCCAGGAGACTTGTCTACCTTTAGCCCCAGTCGCTTGCCCGATACTGCCTCCTTAGTGATTACAATCATCTCAAGGTCCTCACCTATCATATCCTTATTTCCATCAGTCACTGGCATGTTATTTGTGTCCTCCACTGTGAAGACTGACCCAATAAACCTGTTCAGCTCCTCACCATTTCCCCGTCTCCTATTATTAAATCTCCCTTCTCATCTTCCAAAGGACCAATATTTACCTTAGCCACTCTTTGTCTTATATATTTGTAGAAGCTTTTACTATCTGCTTTTATGTTCTGAGCCAGTTTACTTTCGTAGTCTACCTTACTCTTCTTTATGGCTTTTTTATTAGCTTTCTGTTGTCCCCTATAATAAACAGTGACTCTGTACAGTTACACAGTGAGCGACCCTCACCCTGAATAAACAGTGACTCTGTACAGTTACAGTGAGTGATCCTCACCCTGAATAAACAGTGACTCTGTACAGTTATACAGTGAGCGACCCTCACTCTGAATAAACCGTGACTCTGTACAGTTACACAGTGGGTGAGCTGGGATATTATGTGCTGCTCAATTTGAGATCTGTTAACTGGATTTCTATCCTTCAGAATGAAGTTAATTTACTGTCTCATTCCCAGATTCCTTGCCTTTACCGTATTCCTTGGCTGAGGAGCGATATTCCGATTCGGATGAGGGATTCCAATTCAGTGATGATGTCTCCCCACATCCCTTGCCCTTGTCTGACGGTCAGTACCAGCAGCAGCAGAGTGATGCTGAGGATTCTCTGCTGAGCCACAATCTGGCACCCAGAAACCCAGAAGAACGCTTGGAAAGGCTGGAGGAGATGGTGGCCTCACTCAGCACAATGCTGGACATGCTCAAAGTTCAGGTAGGTGAAGGCTGAGACTGGGAAACACCCACACCGACCCAGATTCTCACATGGGTCTTATCCTGTCTGTGCATGTTGGCTTGGCTGCTCTGGATAATGTTTGGTGTCTCTAATCGTGTCCGCAGCACACATCCACAGACATTTATTGGTTGAGTTGCACCATATGCCATATTGGTGTAGGCATTCTGGTTGGAGTGTGTCGAGTGGGCAGATGCCAATCAGAATACAATGCTAATTTGATGTCAGCGTTAGCATGATGAAACTTAATCCCCAGCTAATGTCCTCTCTTAAATTCAGACAGCTGGACACATGTTCAGCCGACGGAACGTTCCTCCCAGCAGTACCTTTTCGAAGGATTACCAACACCATATAGGCAGGTTTCAGGTTAATTGCTTCTCACTTACCCTCCTTCGATTCGACAACTGTTCATGTTTTCTTTATGAAAGCAAAATCTTACAAATGCTGGAAATACTCAGCAGACGTGACAGCATTTGTTTTGAGATACAAATGGAGTTAACTGGCTGAATTTGCTGGGGTAGGCCTCCATTCTGGGTTGGGAACCAGAGGTGGCCGAGGCAGGTCTCTGCCTGCAATTTTCCCAGATGCAGCCAATTAAGAAGCTGATTCTGGGAGCCCCATCAAATTAAGGACAATGTGGGCCGGGGGGATGCTGCTGGCCCCAGGGGAGACCGGGGGGAAGCTGGAGGTCCCAGGGGAGACCGGGGGGAAGCTCGAGGCCCCAGGGGAGACCAGGGCGACGCTCGAGGCCCCAGGGGAGACCAAGGGCAAGCTGGGGGCCCCAGGGGAGACCTGGGGAAGCTGGAGACCCCAGGGGAGATCGGGGGGAAGCTGGATGACCCAGGGGAGACCGGGGGGAAGCTCGAAGCCCCAGGGGAGACCGGGGGGAAGCTCGAGGCCCCAGGAGAGACCGGGGGGAAGCTCGAGGCCCCAGGGGAGACCGGGGGGAAGCTGGAGGCCCCAGGGGAGACCGGGGGGAAGGAGGAGGCCCCAGGGGAGACCGGGGGGAAGCAGGAGGCCCCAGGGGAGACCGGGGTGAAGCTGGAGGCCCCAGGGGAGACCGGGGGGAAGGAGGAGGCCCCAGGGGAGACTGGGGTGAAGCTGGAGGCCCCATGGGAGACCAGGGGGAAGCTGGAGGCCCCAGGGGAGACCGGGGGGAAGGAGGAGGCCCCAGGGGAGACCGGGGGGAAGGAGGAGGCCCCAGGGGAGACCGGGGGGAAGCTGGAGGCCCCATGGGAGACCAGGGGGAAGCTGGAGGCCCCAGGGGAGACCGGGGGGAAGCTGGAGGCTCCAGGAAAGACAGGGGAGAAGCTGCAGGCCTCAGGGGCAGCTGGGAGGTGGGTGGGTGGAAGAGAGAGCTGGGAGGTGGGGGGGAGCTGTGTGGGGGGAGCTGTGGGGGGGGGGGGGGGGGGGGGGGAGATGGGGGAGCTTGGGGGGGGGGAGGCAGCTTGGGGGAGGGGGTTGGGGTGGGGAGGAGCTAGAGGCCCCAGGAGTGGTCTGGGGAGCTGGAGGCTCCTTGGGGGAGATGGGCACTGCTGAAGCAGGCAGAGGACTACAAGGTTGCCTTAAAATGGAGGTGCAGCCTGGGAGTAAAGTGATACATGGTGCCTGGCTGCAGCTGTCAGGCCATCTTGTGAAAGGAGAACTCTGCATAGGATGCCTCATGCTAAACTGTGGTCTTTTCGTCTCCGGGTCTGTGCGTCAGTGATCGAGTGGAGCGGCAGTGTCCAAGTAGATGGCTGGAAGTGTGAAATCTTCTGTGTTTCCACCCTCACTCTTTTCTTGCTGTTTCTGAACTGCCTGAAAGGTGAAAGGGCACAAGGATGAGGCTGGCGAGAGTGGAGGGAAGAGAGGCGGCTCACACCACCAGCATGTGTTGATGGGGGAACCTGAGAGGGACGGTCAGGCGCAGGGATATTGTTATCTTACAGGTTTCAGCACTTCTATTGGCAAAGCCCTCGACAGGAGGCACCTTAATAATGATCAGCACCATCTCCACCATCAGGGGTCAGGATCGGCAGAAGCAGCTGTCCAGCTCCTCCTACCCCTGCTTGGGCAGGAGAAAGGGAAGTGTGGGAGTGAGTGTGGTGCAGTGTGGATGGATAATGTGGGGGTTATGATAGCTGGCGATGTGTGCAAGCGCTGGGTGTGAGCCTTGCCCCGGCTATGTGGGGCTGCAAGGAATGAGCTCCGATGGATGTAATTGGTCTGTAAGTGACGGGATTGTGGTGCAGTGTTTGTGGCTATTGGTGCAGTTGTTGGTGAATATTAAAAGATGCATTCACTGACCTCAATTAGATCATTGATCTTGCTGAGGTTCATGTGCGTGGGACATGACCCTTGACATCAGTCTCCGTGATTATTTGCTCCCACTGTCTCTAACATGTGTCTGAAGTGCCAGCAGCCCCCCCGGTTATTCGACAGCTCTCCTCCTTTGCAACTCTCACTCCGAGGCCCCCAGTTCAGTGCGGGATAACCTTCTCTCCCATATTGTGCCATTCTTGTCTTTCTCAGATCTATTTCTAGTACCTGCTCCATCCACAGAATACCACCCTGTGGTGAATGTATTCACCTGAATATGAGCTGTCTGTATAGTACTGTGACTTATGGCCAGGAAATGGTAATACGATCTACCTCCAGGTATTGTACTAGAACCCCGGTGGGCTCCGCCTCTAGCTCCGCCCCCCCCGGGGCGACATACGGACCTGCCATCTGTGGGCGGCACTCATTTGTACAGCAGACACTGGCAGGCAAGTTCCTGGATAATAAATCCTTACGTTCACTCGCTCTCATAGTCTCGCAGTGAATTAACGGTATATCACAGCCCTTGAAGAGCAGTAGACCTAGTTTTACTGCTGCTAGCCACTCACGGTATTGGCTGACGACTCAGCCACCCAATTGCTCAATAGTGCAAGGAAATAATGTAAAACAGCAGTCAGAATGATGTTCGTATGCTCCTCCATTGCTATTAATAGGCAGGGGTTCAGCAATCATGATGGTGGGCACAGTGGGTAGCACTGTTGCTTCACAGCTCTAGGGTCCACGGGCGTCATTCTCCGACCCCCCGCCGGGTCGGAGAATGGCCGTTGGCCGCCGTGAATCCCGCCCCCGCCGAAGTCTCCGAAGGGAGAAAAGTCGGCGGGGCGTTAATGGCGCCGCTGCCGCGGAGAATGTCACGGGTCTGCGCAAGGCAGCCGATTTTCGGCCTGCCGATATTCTCCCTTCCGGATGGGCCGAAGTCCCGTCGACGTGATGACCGTTCACGTCGACGTCAATCAAACCTCCTTTTCATCGGCGTGACCCGGTGCTCCAGGCTCACGCCGACCAGCGAGGAGGTGAGTGACGGCCTGGGGGGTTGGCTCTGGGCAGGAAATGGCGTGGCCGCAGACTGATTGCGTGAGGAGAGGTGTGTCTCGGCTTGTGTGTGTGTGCGGCGGGGGGGGGGGGTGTGGTTAGAGTAGGCTGGGCTCCGGGGGAGTGCCGGGAGGGGGTCCGTGCCGGGGTGGAGGTTGGGGAGGGGGTCCGTGCCGGGGTGGAGGTTGGGGGCGGGGTCCGTGCTGGGGTGGAGGTTGGGGGTTGGGGAGGGGGTCCGTGCCGGGGTGGAGGTTGGGGGGGGGGTCCGTGCTGGGGTGGAGGTTGGGGGTTGGGGAGGGGGTCCGTGCCGGGGTGGAGGTTGGGGGGGGGCTCCGTGCTGGGGTGGAGGTTGGGGGTTGGGGAGGGGGTCCGTGCCGGGGTGGAGGTTGGGGGGGGGTCCGTGCTGGGGTGGAGGTTGGGGGTTGGGGAGGGGGTCCGTGCCGGGGTGGAGGTTGGGGGGGGGGGTCCGTGCTGGGGTGGAGGTTGGGGAGGGGGTCCGTGCCGGGGTGGAGGTTGGGGGGGGGTCCGTGCTGGGGTGGAGGTTGGGGGTTGGGGAGGGGGTCCGTGCCGGGGTGGGTGATGGGAGGGCAAATGAGTTGGTCCATCTGGCCAGGTGCCAGCCTCTGACAGTTGGACCCATGCGGTCCATGCCACCTGGCTGGGGGGAGGAGGGGATATGGGCAATGATGACATGTCGTCGTTCCCCTCCCCCCCACCAGGCCGTCATGTTTTCAGACCATCCAGCGATGTTGGCCGCCGTGGTGGCAGCCGCTCATATCTATGTTGCCCTGGATGAGGAGGAGGAGGAGGAGGAGGAGGAGCGTGCCAGAGAGGCGGCGCAGGCTGCCGCAGAGGGGCAGGCGGCAGCCGCCCAGGCTGGAGGGACACCTGACCGACAGGACGAGGAGGGGGAGGAGGACGTCGTGGCCCCACGGCAACGGAGGCACCCGAGGGCGCCCCGTGTGTACCGGCCCCGGCAGTCATACCAGGACCTCACGGACCGGGAATGCAGGAGGAGACTCCGGATGAGCCGGGAAACCGTGGCACACATCTGCCACCTGCTGGCACACCTGTCACCGCGTGGCACTGGCGGGGGACACCCTCTCTCCGTGTCCGTCAAGGTTACGGTGGCCCTGAACTTTTATGCAACGGGGTCATTCCAGGCACCGAGTGGGGACCTGTCCGGCATATCGCAGACATCGGTGCATCGGTGCATCCGGGCAGTGACAGATGCCCTTTATGCCATGGCGCACCGCTACATCCGCTTCCCCGTGGACCGGGCCAGCCAAGATGCCCGGGCCGTGGGCTTCTCTGCCGTTGCCGGGTTCCCCATGGTCCAGGGCGCGATCGATGGGATGCACGTCGCCGTGCGGCCACCTGCAGAGAACAGGGCCGTGTTCACTAATAGGAAGGGGACCTATTCAATGAACGTACAGGTGGTCTGCGACCACTGCATGATGATCCTGCACATCTGTGCCCGTCACCCAGGCAGTGTACACGACTCATTCGTGTTGTCGCGGTCATCCATCCCCGGCTGAGGGGCTGGTTGCTGGGCGACAGGGGCTACCCATTGCGATCGTGGCTGATGACGCCTATACGGAGGCCACGCAATGAGGTGGAGAACCGCTACAATGATGCCCATGTAGCGACAAGGGGAGTGATCGAGAGGTGCTTTGGCGTGCTGAAGATGCGTTTCAGGTGCCTGGACCTCTCTGGGGGCGCCCTCCAGTATCGGTCAGATAGGGTCGGCCGCATCATTGTGGTGTGCTGCGTCCTGCACAACATAGCCCAGCAGAGGGGCGATGTGCCGCAGGCAGAGGAGGGCGGAGTGGAGGAGCAGCAGGTAGAGGCCCAGTCCTCCCCAGATGAGGGGGATGGGGGCAATGGTCAGGGCAGACGGGGTAGACACAGGCGGGTGGCTGTCCACCGTTACCGGCTGGCCCAGCGGGCACGGGACAGACTGATAGACGCCCGCTTCACTGACTAGATGGGCGTGGGAATCGGGTAGTATGGCCACAGACCGCACACCATGACAACAGCCGACCACCCACACCCCCCACCCATCCACCCACCCAGCACCCTCACCCCCCTCCCCAACCCCACACACCCCACCCGCATGCACACCACCCCCCCACCCCCAATTGCCGATCCACCGGCGGCACAACGGGCCGGGCTCACCCAGTTGCGGGTGGACGCGTGTCTATCGCAGGCCATGGAGGATGATGACAACCCGCCTCCGATGAGCTCCTGGCTCTACATCGTTGGACTATGTCTGACCCATGGCCACAGTACCACCATCCACCCGGACCATCCCTGCATGCGGCTGTGACACTGCAGCGCACGGTCCCGTCCTCTGCCCGGGGGATGTTGATGGCGGCCCAGGGGGAAGGGGGCAGACTCACCTGGGGCTGAGGTAAGACCACCCGTCACACACACACTTGCGCTCAACGTACATGACACGCCCGCACACTTTGGACAGAGCACAAAGGCAGCTTCGGTAGGTGTAACATTGACTTTAATAACCAAAGGAGTTCATGCACGTGCCCTAGCCCCTAAAACTCATCTGTGCCCTGCACCCGTGCCAACTTACTCAGTGTCTAATTGTTTGGCCTTACGGGCCCTTTGACTACGTCTACGTGGTTCCCCAGACGGTACAGCAGAACTGGAGGTGGACTACTGTGATTCCTGCCCTCTGACACCGGATCCCTTTGGCGGCCGTTTCCTGAGGCGTCCTGGCCTAGATGGGCCAGGCTGCGGCCCGGGCGACTGGGATGGCGAGCTGCCAGCCTGTCCTGCCCGTTGCCCACCCGATGCAACTGGGACGGAAGGGGGGGAGTCCGAGGTGTCGCGGTGTACCGGGACCTCCCCTACAGAGGGAGCCGGGACGGACCACACCACCTCCTCCTCCCTCGGGGTGCCCGATGGCCCCCAGGCCTCTACATGGGTGGGGGATGCGAACGGACTGGCCATCCGACGCGCCCCCGACATCTGGCGCTGCCAGTCCTGGAGGCCCGTGCTGGTATCGACAGGGGTCTGCAGGTTTGCAGCCATGGAGCCCAGGGGGTTGTCGAACCCTGTCTGCGACAGTGCGACGCCAGCTCGCACATGGCCACTGGCGCCGATGCCCTCAGCGATGGCCTGCTGAGACTGGGCCATGGCCTGCAGAGACTGGGCCATGGCCTGCAGAGACTGGGCTATGGCCTGCTGAGACTGGGCCATGGCCTGCAGAGACTGGGCCATGGCCTGCTGAGACTGGGCCATGGCCTGCAGAGACTGGGCTATGGCGTTGAGCGCCTCTGCCATCTGGCGCTGGCACTGGCTCATGGCCTCCTGTGAGAGGGCAGCCATTTCCTGGGCCACAGACGCCGCCTGCACGGAAGGCCCCAGGCCTCGCAAACCGTTCCCCATGTCTGACACCGTCGCACCCATTGCCTCCACCGCGGACGCCACCCGTGCGGTGTCAGCCTGGGTGGCACGCATGACCGGGACCACTCCCAGCTCCTGGACGCGGGTGGACTCCTCCACCTGCGACCGCAGCCGCCGCAAGCCACCCGTCACCCTATTCGCTCGTCTCCGTGTCGGTGGTTGCATCGGATCTATGTGTGGGTGTGGTAACTGCAGGAACCCGGGATCCATCTGGGCGGCAGATGTTCGCTTGGCCTGGGCTGCCCTCCGACCGCCCGGTCTCTCTGCTGCTCCTACCTCCACCTGCTGTACCGGGACGGCTGTGTTGTGCGCACCAGTGAGTGTACCAGACGCCTCATCACTAAAGTGCCCAACCGTGGTGAGTGTTTCTGCGATGGTGGAGGGTGTTGGTGACAGCAGTGGCGTTGTGTCGTGCTCTTCGTCCCACTCTGAGTCCATGGCACTTTGGGGTGGGGGTTCGTCTCCACCCATCCACTCTGAGTCACTGTCCGGTATTTTGTCTTCCCGGGTAGGGGTGTCCTGGGTAGTGCTGTCCCGGGTAGGGGTGTCCTGGATAGTGGTGTCCTGGGTAGTGGTGTCCTGGCTCGGATGTGACGGGGGCCTGTGGCTGCCCCCCTCATCGCTGGGTGGTCGCTCCCGCACGTGACGGGGGTGTCGTCTCCCTGTTGCTCCAGGTCTCTCCGTCTCCCGTGGTCTCCGAGGGGCATCCTGCGGGCGTCGCATGCTGGAGGGTGCGGGTCTCTCCGTCTCCTGTGGTCTCCGAGGGGCATCCTGCGGGCGTCGCATGCTGGAGGGTGCGGGTCTCTCCGTCTCCTGTGGTCTCCGAGGGGCATCCTGCGGGCGGTCTGCATCTGCGGGGATGGGTGCCTGGACGTTTGGTCCTGCGATACACAATGAAGCATGCATGGTTAGACATCAGGCAGTGATCAGGTGATACGGGGGAGGGGGATATAGGGGAGGGGGGATATGGGGACGGGCTGTTGGTGGCTCACTTGCTCGTGGGGCCCCGACCTCTGCATCAGCAACCTCCCGGTCCTCAGGTCCGCCAGCCAGTTCCAGGGCCCTTTCCTCGTGTACGGTCAGTGGCCTCTCATCAGCGGGCCCTCCTCCAGTCCTCACATGCTCCCTATTGTTGTGTGCGCGCTTCTCCTGTGGGGGGGGGGGGGGGGGGTTGGTGGCAGGGGTAAAAGGCAACAGTGTTAGGCAGGTATATGAATGCACGCCATCGGTTGCGCGTGCATTGCAGAGGTTAAGGTTAGGGCTGGATTCACTTGGGGATATGGGGGAGGGGGGGATATGGGGGAGGGGGGGATATGGGGGAGGGGGGGATATGGGGGAGGGGGGGATATGGGGGAGGGGGGATATGGGGGAGGGGGGATATGGGGAGGGGGGTATGGGGGATATGGGGGAGGGGGGATATGGGGGAGGGGGATATGGGGGAGGGGGGATATGGGGAGGGGGGATATGGGGGATATGGGGGAGGGGGGATATGGGGGAGGGGGGATATGGGGGATATGGGGGAGGGGGGGATATGGGGGAGGGGGGGATATGGGGGAGGGGGGGATATGGGGGAGGGGGGATATGGGGAGGGGGGATATGGGGGATATGGGGGAGGGGGGATATGGGGGAGGGGGGATATGGGGGAGGGGGGATATGGGGAGGGGGGATATGGGGGATATGGGGGAGGGGGGATATGGGGGATATGGGGGAGGGGGGATATGGGGGAGGGGGGATATGGGGGATATGGGGAGGGGGGATATGGGGGATATGGGGGAGGGGGGATATGGGGGATATGGGGAGGGGGGATATGGGGGATATGGGGGAGGGGGGATATGGGGGAGGGGGAATATGGGGGAGGGGGGATATGGGGGAGGGGGGAGGGGGGTTATGGGGGAGGGGGGATATGGGGGAGGGGGGATATGGGGGATATGGGGGAGGGGGGGATATGGGGGAGGGGGGATATGGGAGATATGGGGGAGGGGGGAATATGGGGGAGGGGGGAATATGGGGGATATGGGGGAGGGGGGATATGGGGGAGGGGGGATATGGGGGAGGGGGGATATGGGGGATATGGGGGAGGGGGGATATGGGGAGGGGGGGATATGGGGGAGGCTCACCCTGCCTGCTCTGACGAGGTCGTTCACCTTCTTGTGGCACTGGGTGCCTGTCCGTGGTGTTAGGGCCACAGCGGTGACGGCCTCTGCCACCTCCCTCCACAGACGCCGGCTGTGGCGTGGGGCAACTCTGCGGCCGTGCCCGGGATACAGGGCGTCCCTCCTCTGCTCCACCGCGTCCAGGAGCGCCTCCACATCTCGTGACTCGAACCTCGGGACTGAGCGACGGCCAGCCATCAAGTCGGGTGTTGCGGTCAGGTGTTCCGGTCGGGTGGGGGGGAGCTGCGCGGCCTTATGAGCCGTCACGCCGTGCAGCGCGTATGACGCTGCACGGCGTGAACCACTGCGCAAGCGCGGATCCCGTTACATCGCTGCTAGCCCATTTCGGGCCGCAGACTATCGGCCCATTGTTATGACGTGACGCAAGTGGGATTTGCGCCGTTTTTTGCGCCGATCGGCGGAGTTTCCGCCGATAACGGTGAATTTCGCCCCACGTTTCAATTCCCGGCTTGGGTCACTGTCTGTGCGGAGTCTGCACGTTCTCCCCGTGTCTACGTGGGTTTCCTCCGGGTGCACCGGTTTCCCCCCACAGTCCAAAGATGTGCAGGTCTTACTTGTACACAGTTCCACACACACTGACTCTCACTGGGACACAGTTCCACACACACTGATTCTCACTGGGACACAGTTCCACACACACTGACTCTCACTGGGACTCAGTTCCACACACATTGACTCTCACTGGGACACATTTCCACACACACTGACTCTCACTGGGACACATTTCCACACACACTGACTCTCACTGGGACACATTTCCACACACACTGACTCTCACTGGGGTACAGTTCCACACACACTGACTCTCACTGGGACACAGTTCCACGCACACTGACTCTCACTGGGACACAGTTCCACACACACTGACTCTCACTGGGACACAGTTCCACACACACTGACTCTCACTGGAACACAGTTCCACACACACTGACTCTCACTGGGACACAGTTCCACACACACCGACTCTCACTGGGACACAGTTCCACACACACCGACTCTCACTGGGACACAGTTCCACACACACCGACTCTCACTGGGACACAGTTCCACACACACTGACTCTCACTGGGACACACATTCACACACACTGACTCTCACTGGGACACAGTTCCACACACACTGACTCTCACTGGGGTACAGTTCCACACACACTGACTCTCACTGGGACACAGTTCCACACACACAGACTCTCACTGGGACACAGTTCCTAACACACTGACTCTCACCGGGACACAGTTCCACACACACTGACTCTCACTGGGACACAGTCCCAAACACACTGACTCTCACTGGGACACAGTTCCACACACACTGACTCTCACTGGGACACAGTTCCACACACACTGACTCTCACCGGGACACAGTCCCACACACACTGACACTCACTGGGACACAGTTCCACACACACTGACTCTCACTGGGACACAGTTCCACACACACTGACTCTCACTGGGACACAGTTCCACACACACTGACTCTCACTGGGACACAGATTCACACACACTGACTCTCACTGGGGTACAGTTCCACACACACTGACTCTCACTGGGACACAGTTCCACACACACAGACTCTCACTGGGACACAGTTCCTAACACACTGACTCTCACTGGGACACAGTTCCACACACACTGACTCTCACTGGGACACAGTTCCACACACACTGACTCTCACCGGGACACAGTCCCACACACACTGACACTCACTGGGACACAGTCCCACACACACTGACACTCACTGGGACACAGTTCCACACACACTGACTCTCACTGGGACACAGTTCCACACACACTGACTCTCACTGGGGCACAGTTCCACACACACTGACTCTCACTGGGACACAGTTCCACACACACTGACTCTCACTGGGACACAGTTCCACACACACTGACTCTCACTGGGACACAGTCCCACACACACTGACTCTCACTGGGACACAGATACACACACACTGACTCTCACTGGGACACAGTTCCACACACACTGACTCTCACTGGGACACAGTTCCACACACACTGACTCTCACTGGGACACAGTCCCACACACACTGACTCTCACTGGGACACAGTCCCACACACACTGACTCTCACTGGGACACAGTTCCACACACACTGACTCTCACTGGGACACAGTTCCACACACACTGACCCTCACTGGGACACAGTTCCACACACACTGACTCTCACTGGGACACAGTTCCACACACACTGACTCTCACTGGGACACAGTTCCACACACACTGACTCTCACTGGGACACAGTCCCACACACACTGACTCTCACTGGGACACAGTTCCACACACACTGACTCTCACTGGGACACAGTTCCACACACACTGACCCTCACTGGGACACAGTTCCACACACACTGACTCTCACTGGGACACAGTTCCACACACACTGACTCTCACTGGGACACAGATACACACACACTGACTCTCACTGGGACACAGATACACACACACTGACTCTCACTGGGACACAGTTCCACACACACTGACTCTCACTGGGACACAGTTCCACACACACTGACTCTCACTGGGACACAGTTCCACACACACTGACTCTCACTGGGACACAGTCCCACACACACTGACTCTCACTGGGACACAGTTCCACACACACTGACTCTCACTGGGACACAGTTCCACACACACTGACTCTCACTGGGACGCAGTTCCACACACACTGACTCTCACTGTGGTACAGTTCCACACACACTGACTCTCACTGGGACACAGTTCCACACACACTGACCCTCACTGGGACACAGTTCCACACACACTGACTCTCACTGGGACACAGTTCCACACACACTGACTCTCACTGGGACACAGTCCCACACACACTGACTCTCACTGGTACACAGTTCCACGCACACTGACTCTCACTGGGACACAGTTCCACGCACACTGACTCTCACTGGGACACAGTTCCACACACACTGACTCTCACTGGGACACAGTTCCACACACACTGACTCTCACTGGGACACAGTTCCACACACACTGACTCTCACTGGGACACAGTTCCACGCACACTGACTCTCACTGGGACACAGTCCCACGCACACTGACTCTCACTGGGACACAGTCCCACGCACACTGACTCTCACTGGGACACAGTTCCACACACACTGACTCTCACTGGGACACAGTTCCACGCACACTGACTCTCACTGGGACACAGTTCCACGCACACTGACTCTCACTGGGACACAGTTCCACACACACTGACTCTCACTGGGACACAGTTGCACACACACTGACTCTCACTGGGACACAGTTGCACACACACTGACTCTCACTGGGACACAGTTCCACACACACTGACTCTCACTGGGACACAGTTCCACACACACTGACTCTCACTGGGACACAGTCCCACACACACTGACTCTCACTGGGACACAGTTCCACACACACTGACTCTCACTGGGACACAGTTGCACACACACTGACTCTCACTGGGACACAGTTGCACACACACTGACTCTCACTGGGACACAGTCCCACACACACTGACTCTCACTGGGACACAGTTCCACACACACTGACTCTCACTGAGACACAGTTCCACACACACTGACTCTCACTGGGACACAGTTCCACACACACTGACTCTACTGGGACACAGTTGCACACACACTGACTCTCACTGGGACACAGTTCCACACACACTGACTCTCACTGGGACACAGTTCCACACACACTGACTCTCACTGGGACGCAGTCCCACACACACTGACTCTCACTGGGACACAGTTCCACACACACTGACTCTCACTGGGACGCAGTTGCACACACACTGACTCTCACTGGGACACAGTTGCACACACACTGACTCTCACTGGGACACAGTCCCACACACACTGACTCTCACTGGGACACAGTTCCACACACACTGACTCTCACTGGGGTACAGTTCCACACACACTGACTCTCACTGGGACACAGTTCCACACACACTGACTCTACTGGGACACACACTGACTCTCACTGGGACACAGTTCCACACACACTGACTCTCACTGGGACACAGTTCCACACACACTGACTCACACTGGGACACAGTTCCACACACACTGACTCTCACTGGGACACAGTTCCACACACACTGACTCTCACTGGGACACAGTTCCATAGACACTGGGCTAGATTCTCCCAAAATGAGACAATGTCCCCACGCTGGCGTAAAATAACCGTCGTTTCTCACGTGTATCCGATAAAAAAGATCATCCAATTCACTCACCTGCAGGGGGCTGGCAGGAACCCAGCGTTAGGTGTGGATAAAGGCCTTGCAAGTCCGGTTTCGAGTCTGCGCATGCGCACGGCAGCAGCTTCCATGGCGGACTCGGACCGCAGAGGCAGCTGCAAAATATAGGCCATTCCGAATGGCCACGCGCCCGAAAATCCGGCCCAATCTGTCCCCCGGCCACCCATCAGGGCCTCCCAGTGCCCGATTCCCCCCGCCCCCAGCAGGGCGGCCGCGGACTGAGTCCGCAGCTGCCAAGCGAGCTTCCCGAACGGCGATAGGTGGTTAGAACCGCGCCGTCGGGAACTCGGCCGGTTGGGAGCGGAGGATCGCTGAGCGGGCTCCTGGCAATGCCCCCCCCCCCCCCCCCCCCCGCCGCACAGAGTACTCGGTGAACATGCCGATTCCGGGTCCCAGAGAATCACCAGGCTGGCGGCGGGCCCGATTTCGGCCTGAGCGTGGATTCTCCGACCCCGCGGCAAACGCAATTTCAGCGCGGGGCTGCGGATTATCCTGCCCACTGAAATGCTGCGGCATTGGGCTGAATGGTCTGAATATGTGTGGTCAGTCCTATTTTTCTTGTTCAGTGAGGATTGATGTTGGGAACTTGGGGAATGGGGACAGATGTTGGTTGAAGAAGACACAAGTCACTCCGGATTCCGGCTTCTGACCTTTCACTGGTGATCCTGGCTCGAAACTGTAAGTTTGGATGTTAAGGTAGCCCACTGGCCCCGTAGCCCACTGGCCCCGTAGCCCACTGGCCCCGTAGCCCACTGGCCCCGTTCCCCACTGGCCCCGTAGCCCACTGGCCCCGTAGCCCACTGGCCCCGTAGCCCACTGGCCCCGTAGCCCACTGGCCCCGTAGCCCACTGGCCCCGTAGCCCACTGGCCCCGTAGCCCACTGGCCCCGTAGCCCACTGGCCCCGTAGCCCACTGGCCCCGTACCCCACTGGCCCCGTACCCCACTGGCCCCGTACCCCACTGGCCCCGTACCCCACTGGCCCCGTACCCCACTGGCCCCGTACCCCACTGGCCCCGTAGCCCACTGGCCCCGTAGTCCACTGGCCCCGTAGCCCACTGGCCCCGTTCCCCACTGTCCCCGTTCCCCACTGGCCCCGTTCCCCACTGGCCCCGTTCCCCACTGGCCCCGATCCCCACTGGCCCCGTTCCCCACTGGCCCCGTTCCCCACTGGCCCCGTTCCCCACTGGCCCCGTACCCCACTGGCCCCGTAGCCCACTGGCCCCGTAGCCCACTGGCCCCGTAGCCCACTGGCCCCGTAGCCCACTGGCCCCGTAGCCCACTGGCCCCGTAGCCCACTGGCCCCGTAGCCCACTGGCCCCGCAGCCCACTGGCCCCGCTCCCCACTGGCCCCGCTCCCCACTGGCCCCGCTCCCCACTGGCCCCGCTCCCCACTGGCCCCGCTCCCCACTGGCCCCGCTCCCCACTGGCCCCGCTCCCCACTGGCCCCGCTCCCCACTGGCCCCGCTCCCCACTGGCCCCGCTCCCCACTGGCCCCGCTCCCCACTGGCCCCGCTCCCCACTGGCCCCGCTCCCCACTGGCCCCGCTCCCCACTGGCCCCGCTCCCCACTGGCCCCGCTCCCCACTGGCCCCGCTCCCCACTGGCCCCGCTCCCCACTGGCCCCGCTCCCCACTGGCCCCGTTCCCCACTGGCCCCGTACCCCACTGGCCCCGGTTGCTGTTGTGTTTGTGAAGGTTTTGCTTTTCTTCCTTGTTTAGAACTCTGAGCTGCTGGTGCGAGTCAGGCACCTGGAGACATGCGAATGCAGAAAGCCCGTGTGCTCGTGGCAGGGGAGGGAGTATGAGGAGGGGCAGTCGTGGGACCAGGACCCGTGTAGCACCTGTACCTGCACTAATGGAGTGGTACATTGTTCAAAGCAGGGTGGCAGAACCCTCTGTCAGGGTGAGTATCACACAGTGGGATGGGGAAAAGGGAGTGTCAAATATTTTGAACTCATTGTCTTCTAATAGATGAAATTAGAAACAGAGAAAATAGGAGCAGGAGTGGGCTATTCGGCCCTGGGAGCCTGCACCACCATTCAATGTGATCATGGTTGATCCTGCAACTTCAGTATCCTATTCCCGCTTTCGCTCCATTTTTAAAATATAAATTTAGAGTACCCAATTCATTTTTTCCCAATTAAGGGGCAATTTAGTGTGTCCAATCCACCTAGCCTGCACATCTTTGGGTTGTGGGGGTGAAACCCACGCAGACACGGGGAGAATGTGCAAACTCCACTCGGACAGTGACCCAGAGCCGGGATCGAACCTGAGACCTCAGCGCCGTGAGGCCGTAGGGCTAATCCACTGCGCCACCGTGCTGCCCACGCTTTCTCTCATACTCCTTGATCCCTTCAGCCTCATGGCCACATCCAGCTCCCTCTTTAATATATCCAACAGCCGCAACAGCTTCCTGTGGGAGAGAATTCCACAAGTTCCCAACTCTCTCAGAGAAGAAGTTCCTCCTCATCTCAGTCCCGAATGGCTGACCCCTTATTCTTAGGCTGTGACCCCTAGTTCTGGCCATCCCCAACATCGGGAACATTCTTCCCGCATCTAGCCTGTCCAGTCCCATCAGGATTTTATATGTTTCTATGACATCCCCTCTCATTCTTCTGAGGCCCAGTCGAGCCCGTCTTTCTTCATCTGCCAATCCTGCCATTCCGGGAATGAGTCTTAACTAATGTGGACGAACTAAACTGTGGCACCAGGTCCGCAATAACTTCTTTACTTTTCAATTGCATCTTCTAGAAATTAAACCAGGAAAGCAAATGTATCAAATGCTCTGTCTGAGTAAAAAATGTTCAATTTCCACTCCAGAGACTTAAAACAAGAGTCCAGACTTAAATCCCCAGTGCGGCACAGAGGTAACACGGCATTGTCGAGGGGGCAGTACAGAGGGAGCGCTGTGTTGTCGAGGGGGCAGTACAGAGGGAGTGCTGTGTTGTCGAGCGGCAGTACAGAGGGAGCGCTGTGTTGTCGAGGGGCAGTACAGAGGGAGCACTGTGTTGAGAGGCAGTACAGAGGGAGCACTGTGTTGTCGAGGGGCAGGACAGAGGGAGCGCTGTGTTGTTGAGGGGGCAGTACAGACAGAGAGAGCGCTGTGTAGTCGAGGGGGCAGTATAGAGGGAGTGCTGTGTTGTCAAGGGGCAGTATAGAGGGAACGCTGTGCTCTCGAGGGGGCAGTATAGAGGGAGCGCTGTTTTGTCGAGGGGGCAGTACAGAGGGAGCACTGCTGTTGAGGGGCAGTACAGAGGGAGTGCTGTGTTGTCGAGGGGCAGTACAGAGGGAGTGCTGTGCTGTCGAGGGGGCAGTACAGAGGGAGCACTGTGCTGTTGAGGGGCAGTACAGAGGGAGCGCTGTGTTGTCGAGCGGCAGTACAGAGGGAGTGCTGTGTTGTCAAGGGGGCAGTACAGAGGGAGCGCTGTGTTGTCGAGGGGGCAGTACAGACGGAGCGCTGTGTTGTCGAGGGGGTGGTACAGAGGGAGTGCTGTGTTGTCGAGGGGGCAGTACAGAGGGAGTGCTGTGTTGTCGAGGGGGCAGTACAGAGGGAGTGCTGTGTTGTCGAGGGGGCAGTACAGAGGTAGCGCTGTGTTGTCGAGGGGGCAGTACAGAGGGAGCTCTGTGTTGTCGAGGGGGCAGTACAGAGGGAGCACTGTGTTGTCGAGGGGGCAGTACAGAGCGCTGTTCTGTCGAGGGAGCAGTATAGAGGGAGGGCCGTGTTGTCGAGGGGGCAGTACAGAGGGAGCGCTGTGCTCTCGAGGGGGCAGTATAGAGGGAGCGCTGTTTTGTCGAGGGGGCAGTACAGAGGGAGCGCTGTTTGTCGAGGGGCAGTACAGAGGGAACGCTGTGTTGTCGAGCGGCAATACAGAGGCAGCGCTGTGCTGTCGAGGGGGCAGTATAGAGGGAGCACTGTGTTGTCGAGAGGCAGTACAGAGGGAGTGCTGTGTTGTCGAGGGGGCAGTACAGAGGGAGCACTGTGTTGTCGAGGGGGCAGTACAGAGGGAGCGCTGTGTTGTCGAGGGGCAGTACAGAGGGAGCGCTGTGTTGTCGAGGGGCAGTACAGAGGGAGCGCTGTGTTGTCGAGCGGCAATACAGAGGGAGCGCTGTGCTGTCGAGGGGGCTGTACAGAGGGAGTGCTGTGTTGTCGAGCGGCAATACAGAGGGAGCGCTGTGCTGTCGAGGGGGCAGTACAGAGGGAGCACCGTGTTGTCGAGCGGCAATACAGAGGGAGCGCTGTGCTCTCGAGGGGGCAGTACAGAGGGAGCACTGTGTTGTCGAGGGGGCAGTGCAGAGCGCTGTGCTGTCGAGGGAGTAGTATAGAGGGAGGGCTGAGTTGTCGAGGGGGCAGTACAGAGGGAGCACTGTGTTGAGAGGCAGTACAGAGGGAGCACTGTGTTGTCGAGGGGCAGGACAGAGGGAGCGCTGTGTTGTTGAGGGGGCAGTACAGACAGAGAGAGCGCTGTGTAGTCGAGGGGGCAGTATAGAGGGAGTGCTGTGTTGTCAAGGGGCAGTATAGAGGGAACGCTGTGCTCTCGAGGGGGCAGTATAGAGGGAGCGCTGTTTTGTCGAGGGGGCAGTACAGAGGGAGCACTGCTGTTGAGGGGCAGTACAGAGGGAGTGCTGTGTTGTCGAGGGGCAGTACAGAGGGAGTGCTGTGCTGTCGAGGGGGCAGTACAGAGGGAGCACCGTGTTGTCGAGCGGCAATACAGAGGGAGCGCTGTGCTCTCGAGGGGGCAGTACAGAGGGAGCACTGTGTTGTCGAGGGGGCAGTGCAGAGCGCTGTGCTGTCGAGGGAGTAGTATAGAGGGAGGGCTGAGTTGTCGAGGGGGCAGTACAGAGGGAGCGCTGTGCTCTCGAGGGGGCAGTATAGAGGGAGCGCTGTTTTGTCGAGGGGGCAGTACAGAGGGAGCGCTGTGTTGTCGAGGGGCAGTACAGAGGGAGCGCTGTGTTGTCGAGCGGCAATACAGAGGCAGCGCTGTGCTGTCGGGGGGCAGTATAGAGGGAGCACTCTGTTGTCGAGAGGCAGTACAGAGGGAGTGCTGTGTTGTCGAGGGGCAGTACAGAGGGAGTGCTGTTTTGTCGAGGGGGCAGTACAGAGGGAGCACTGTTGTCGAAGGGGCAGTACAGAGGGAGTGCTGTGTTGTCGAGCGGCAATACAGAGGGAGCGCTGTGTTGTCGAGCGGCAGTACAGAGGGAGTGCTGTGCTCTCCAGGGGCCGTACAGAGGGAGCGCTGTGTTGTCGAGGGGCATTACAGAGGTAGTGCTGTGTTGTCGAGGGGCAGTACAGAGGGAGCGCTGTGTTGTCGAGGGGGCAGTACAGAGGGAGTGCTATGTTGTCGAGGGGGCAGTACAGAGGGAGCACTGTGTTGTCGAGGGGGCAGTACAGAGGGAGCGCTGTGTTGTCGAGGGGGCAGTACCGAGGGAGCACTGTGTTGTCGAGGGGGCAGTACAGAGGGAGCGCTGTGTTGTCGAGGGGACAGTACAGAGGGAGCGCTGTGTTGTCGAGCAGCAGTACAGAGGGAGCGCTGTGTTGTCGAGCGGCAGTACAGAGGGAGTGCTGTGTTGTCGAGCGGCAGTATAGAGGGAGCGCTGTGCTGTCGAGGGGCAGTACAGAGGGAGTGCTGTGTTGTCGAGGGGGCAGTACAGAGGGAGTGCTGTGTTGTCGAGGGGGCAGTACAGAGGGAGCGCTGTGTTGTCGAGGGGCTGTATAGAGGGAACGCTGTGCTGTCGAGGGGCAGTACAGAGGGAGTGCTGTGTTGTCGAGGGGGCAGTACAGAGGGAGCACTGTGCTTTCGAGTGGCAGTACAGAGGGAGCGCTGTGTTGTCGAGGGGCAGTATAGAGGGAGCGCTGTGCTGTCGAGGGGCAGTACAGAGGGAGCGCTGTATTGTCGAGCGGCAGTCTAGAGGGAGTGCTGTGTTGTCGAGGAGCAGTATAGAGGGAGCGCTGTGCTGTCGAGGGGCAGTACTGAGGGGGTGCTGTGTTGTCGAGGGGGCAGTACAGAGGGAGTGCTGTGTTGTCCAGGGGGCAGTACAGAGGGAGTGCTGTGTTGTCGAGCGGCAGTATAGAGGGAGCGCTGTGCTGTCGAGGGGCAGTACAGAGGGAGTGCTGTGTTGTCGAGGGGGCAGTACAGAGGGAGCGCTGTGTTGTCAAGGGGCAGTACAGAGGGAGCGCTGTGTTGTCGAGCGGCAGTACAGAGGGAGCGCTGTGCTTTCGAGCGGCAGTACAGAGGGAGTGCTGTGTTGTCGAGGTGGCAGTACAGAGGGAGTGCTGTGTTGTCGAGGGGACAGTACCGAGGGAGCACTGTGTTGTCGAGGGGGCAGTACAGAGGGAGTGCTGTCGAGGGGGCAGTACAGAGGGAGCGCTGTGTTGTCGAGCAGCAGTACAGAGGGAGTGCTGTATTGTCGAGCGGCAGTCTAGAGGGAGCGCTGTGTTGTCGAGGGGGCAGTACCGAGGGAGCACTGTCTTGTCGAGGGGGCAGTACAGAGGGAGCGCTGTGTTGTCGAGCAGCAGTACAGAGAGCGCTGTATTTTCGAGCGGCAGTCTAGAGGGAGCGCTGTGTTGTCGAGGGGCAGTATAGAGGGAGCGCTGTGCTGTCGAGGGGCAGTACAGAGGGGGTGCTGTGTTGTCGAGTAGGCAGTACAGAGGGAGTGCTGTGTTGTCGAGGGGGCAGTACAGAGGAATTGCTGTGTTGTCGAGCGGCAGTATAGAGGGAGCGCTGTGCTGTCGAGGGGCAGTACAGAGGGAGTGCTGTGTTGTCGAGGGGGCAGTACAGAGGGAGCGCTGTGTTGTCAAGGGGCAGTACAGAGGGAGCGCTGTGTTGTCGAGCGGCAGTACAGAGGGAGCGCTGTGCTTTCGAGGGGCAGTACAGAGGGAGTGCTGTGTTGTCGAGGTGGCAGTACAGAGGGAGTGCTGTGTTGTCGAGGGGGCAGTACAGAGCGAGTGCTGTGTGGTCGAGGGGGCAGTACAGAGGGAGTGCTGTGCTCTCGAGGGGGCAGTATAGAGGGAGTGCTGTGTTGTCGAGGAGGCAGTACAGAGGGAGTGCTGTGTTGTCGAGGGGCAGTACAGAGGGAGTGCTGTTTTGTCGAGGGGGCAGTACAGAGGGAGCACTGTTATCAAAGGGGCAGTACAGAGGGAGTGCTGTGTTGTCGAGCGGCAATACAGAGGGAGCGCTGTGTTGTCGAGCGGCAGTACAGAGGGAGAACTGTGTTGCCGAGGGGCAGTACAGAGGGAGTGCTGTGTTGTCGAGGGGGCATTACAGAGGGAGTGCTGTGTTGTCGAGCAGCAGTACAGAGGGAGCGCTGTGTTGTCGAGGGGGCAGTACGGAGGGAGTGCTGTGTTGTCGAGGGGGCAGTACAGAGGGAGCGCTGTGTTGTCGAGAGGGCAGTACCGAGGGAGCACTGTGTTGTCGAGGGGGCTGTACAGAGGGAGCGCTGTGTTGTCGAGGGGGCAGTACAGAGGGAGCGCTGTGTTGTCGAGCAGCAGTACAGAGGGAGCGCTGTGTTGTCGAGCGGCAGTACAGAGGGAGCGCTGTGTTGTCGAGGGGCAGTATAGAGGAAGCGCTGTGCTGTCGAGGAGCAGTACAGAGGGAGTGCTGTGTTGTCGAGGGGGCAGTACAGAGGGAGTGCTGTGTTGTCGAGGGGGCAGTACAGAGGGAGTGCTGTGTTGTCGAGCGGCAGTATAGAGGGAGCGCTGTGCTGTCGAGGGGCAGTACAGAGGGAGCGCTGTGCTGTCGAGGGGCAGTCCAGAGGGAGCACTGTGTTGTCGAGGGGCAGTACAGAGGGAGTGCTGTGTTGTCGAGGGGGCTGTACAGAGGGAGCGCTGTGTTGTCGAGGGGCTGTACAGAGAGAGCGCTGTGTTGTCGAGCGGCAGTACAGAGGGAGTGCTGTGTTGTCGAGGGGGCAGTACAGAGGGAGTGCTGTGTTGTCGAGGGGGCAGTACAGAGGGAGTGCTGTGTTGTCGAGGGGGCTGTACAGAGGGAGCGCTGTGTTGTCGAGCAGCAGTACAGAGGGAGCGCTGTATTGTCAAGGGGCAGTACAGAGGGAGCGCTGTGTTGTCGAGCGGCAGTACAGAGGGAGCGCTGTGCTTTCGAGGGGCAGTACAGAGGGAGTGCTGTGTTGTCGAGGTGGCAGTACAGAGGGAGTGCTGTGTTGTCGAGGGGGCAGTACAGAGCGAGTGCTGTGTTGTCGAGGGGCAGTACAGAGGGAGTGCTGTGTTGTCGAGGGGGCTGTACAGAGGGAGCGCTGTGTTGTCGAGGGGCTGTACAGAGAGAGCGCTGTGTTGTCGAGCGGCAGTACAGAGGGAGTGCTGTGTTGTCGAGGGGGCAGTACAGAGGGAGTGCTGTGTTGTCGAGGGGGCAGTACAGAGGGAGTGCTGTGTTGTCGAGGGGGCTGTACAGAGGGAGCGCTGTGTTGTCGAGCAGCAGTACAGAGGGAGCGCTGTATTGTCAAGGGGCAGTACAGAGGGAGCGCTGTGTTGTCGAGCGGCAGTACAGAGGGAGCGCTGTGCTTTCGAGGGGGCAGTACAGAGGGAGCACTGTTGTCAAAGGGGCAGTACAGAGGGAGTGCTGTGTTGTCGAGCGGCAATACAGAGGGAGCGCTGTGTTGTCGAGCGGCAGTACAGAGGGAGCACTGTGTTGCCGAGGGGCAGTACAGAGGGAGTGCTGTGTTGTCGAGGGGGCATTACAGAGGGAGTGCTGTGTTGTCGAGCAGCAGTACAGAGGGAGCGCTGTGTTGTCGAGGGGGCAGTACGGAGGGAGTGCTGTGTTGTCGAGGGGGCAGTACAGAGGGAGCGCTGTGCTGTCGAGAGGGCAGTACCGAGGGAGCACTGTGTTGTCGAGGGGGCTGTACAGAGGGAGCGCTGTGTTGTCGAGGGGGCAGTACAGAGGGAGCGCTGTGTTGTCGAGCAGCAGTACAGAGGGAGCGCTGTGTTGTCGAGCGGCAGTACAGAGGGAGCGCTGTGTTGTCGAGGGGCAGTATAGAGGAAGCGCTGTGCTGTCGAGGAGCAGTACAGAGGGAGTGCTGTGTTGTCGAGGGGGCAGTACAGAGGGAGTGCTGTGTTGTCGAGGGGGCAGTACAGAGGGAGTGCTGTGTTGTCGAGCGGCAGTATAGAGGGAGCGCTGTGCTGTCGAGGGGCAGTACAGAGGGTGCGCTGTGCTGTCGAGGGGCAGTCCAGAGGGAGCACTGTGTTGTCGAGGGGCAGTACAGAGGGAGTGCTGTGTTGTCGAGGGGGCTGTACAGAGGGAGCGCTGTGTTGTCGAGGGGCTGTACAGAGAGAGCGCTGTGTTGTCGAGCGGCAGTACAGAGGGAGTGCTGTGTTGTCGAGGGGGCAGTACAGAGGGAGTGCTGTGTTGTCGAGGGGGCAGTACAGAGGGAGTGCTGTGTTGTCGAGGGGGCTGTACAGAGGGAGCGCTGTGTTGTCGAGCAGCAGTACAGAGGGAGCGCTGTATTGTCAAGGGGCAGTACAGAGGGAGCGCTGTGTTGTCGAGCGGCAGTACAGAGGGAGCGCTGTGCTTTCGAGGGGCAGTACAGAGGGAGTGCTGTGTTGTCGAGGTGGCAGTACAGAGGGAGTGCTGTGTTGTCGAGGGGGCAGTACAGAGCGAGTGCTGTGTTGTCGAGGGGCAGTACAGAGGGAGTGCTGTGTTGTCGAGGGGGCTGTACAGAGGGAGCGCTGTGTTGTCGAGGGGCTGTACAGAGAGAGCGCTGTGTTGTCGAGCGGCAGTACAGAGGGAGTGCTGTGTTGTCGAGGGGGCAGTACAGAGGGAGTGATGTGTTGTCGAGGGGGCAGTACAGAGGGAGTGCTGTGTTGTCGAGGGGGCTGTACAGAGGGAGCGCTGTGTTGTCGAGCAGCAGTACAGAGGGAGCGCTGTATTGTCAAGGGGCAGTACAGAGGGAGCGCTGTGTTGTCGAGCGGCAGTACAGAGGGAGCGCTGTGCTTTCGAGGGGCAGTACAGAGGGAGTGCTGTGTTGTCGAGGTGGCAGTACAGAGGGAGTGCTGTGTTGTCGAGGGGGCAGTACAGAGCGAGTGCTGTGTGGTCGAGGGGGCAGTACAGAGGGAGTACTGTGCTCTCGAGGGGGCAGTATAGAGGGAGTGGTGTGTTGTCGAGGAGGCAGTACAGAGGGAGTGCTGTGTTGTCGAGGGGCAGTACAGAGGGAGTGCTGTTTTGTCGAAGGTGCAGTACAGAGGGAGCACTGTTGTCGAAGGGGCAGTACAGAGCGAGTGCTGTGTTGTCGAGCGGCAATACAGAGGGAGCGCTGTTGTCGAGCGGCAGTACAGAGGGAGCACTGTGTTGCCGAGGGGCAGTACAGAGGGAGCGCTGTGTTGTCGAGGGGGCATTACAGAGGGAGTGCTGTGTTGTCGAGCGGCAGTACAGAGGGAGTGCTGTGTTGTCGAGGTGGCAGTACAGAGGGAGTGCTGTGTTGTCGAGCGGCAGTATAGAGGGAGCGCTGTGCTCTCGAGGGGCAGAACAGAGGGAGCGCTGTGCTGTCGAGGGGCAGTACAGAGGGAGCACTGTGTTGTCGAGGGGCAGTACGGAAGGAGTGCTGTGTTGTCGAGGGGGCAGTACAGAGGGAGCGCTGTGTTGTCGAGCGGCAGTATAGAGGGAGTGCTGTGTTGTCGAGGGGGCAGTACAGAGGGAGTGCTGTGTTGTCATGGGGGCAGTACCGAGGGAGCACTGTGTTGTCGAGGGGGCAGTACAGAGGGAGTGCTGTGTTGTCATGGGGGCAGTACAGAGGGAGCACTGTGTTGTCGAGGGGGCAGTACAGAGGGAGTGCTGTGTTGTCGAGGGGGCAGTACAGAGGGAGTGCTGTGTTGTCATGGGGGCAGTACCGAGGGAGCACTGTGTTGTCGAGCGGCAGTACAGAGGGAGTGCTGTGTTGTCGAGGGGGCAGTACAGAGGGAGCGCTGTGTTGTCGAGGGGGCAGTACAGAGGGAGCGCTGTGTTGTCGAGCAGCAGCACAGAGGGAGCGCTGTATTGTCGAGCGGCAGTCTAGAGGGAGCGCTGTGTTGTCGAGGGGCAGTATAGAGGGAGCGCTGTGCTGTCGAGGGGCAGTACAGAGGGAGTGCTGTGTTGTCGAGGGGGCAGTACAGAGGGAGTGCTGTGTTGTCGAGGGGGCAGTACAGAGGGAGCGCTGTGCTGTCGAGGGGCAGTACAGAGGGAGTGCTGTGTTGTTGAGAGTCAGGGCTGGGGGGGCGCCGCACTGTCGGAGGATCTGGACTGAGGGAGCGGCGCACCTTCCGAGCGTCAGGACTGAGGGAACGGCGCACCTTCCGAGGGTCAGGTCTGTGAACAACAGGACTGAGGGTGCACCACGCCGTCAGTGGGTCAGGACTGAGGGAGGGCCGGAGGGTCAGGACTGAGGGAGCACCACGCCGTCAGTGGGTCAGGACTGAGGGAGGGCCGGAGGGTCAGGACTGAGTGAACAACACGACTGAGGGAGCACCACGCCGTCGGTGGGTCAGGACTGAGGGAGCGACGCACCGTCGGAGGGTCAGGACTGAGGGAGCGACGCACCGTCGGAGGGTCAGGACTGAGTGAACAACAGGACTGAGGGAGCAGCACGCCGTCGGTGGGTCAGGACTGAGGGAGGGCCGGAGGGTCAGGACTGAGGGAGGGCCGGAGGGTCAGGACTGAGGGAGGGCCGGAGGGTCAGGACTGAGGGAGGGCCGGAGGGTCAGGACTGAGGGAGGGCCGGAGGGTCAGGACTGAGGGAGGGCCGGAGGGTCAGGACTGAGTGAACAACAGGTCTGAGGGAGCACCACGCCGTCAGTGGGTCAGGACTGAGCGAGTGCTGTGCTGAAGGGTCAGGACTGAGGGAGCGACGCACCGTCGGAGGGTCAGGACTGAGGGAGCGACGTACCGTCGGAGGGTCAGGACTGAGGGAGCACCGCACCGTAGGAGGGTCAGGACTGAGTGAACAACAGGACTGAGGGAGCACCACGCCGTCGGTGCGTCAGGACTGAGGGAGGGCCCGAGGGTCAGGACTGAGGGAGGGCCGGAGGGTCAGGACTGAGGGAGTGCTGCACCGCCGGAGGGTCAGGACTGAATGAACAGCAGGACTGAGGGAGCACCACGCCGTCGGTGGGTCAGGTCTCAGGAAGGGCCCGAGGCTCAGGACTGAGGGAGGGCCCGAAGGTCAGGCTGAGGGAGGGCCGGAGGGTCAGGACTGAGGGAGTGCTGCACCGCCGGAGGGTCAGGACTGAGTGAACAACAGGACTGAGGGAGCACCACGCCGTCAGTGGGTCAGGACTCGGAGGGCCCGAGGGTCAGGACTGAGGGAGTGCTGCACCGCCGGAGGGTCAGGACTGAGTGAACTACAGGACTGAGCGAGCACCACGCCGTAGGTGGGTCAGGACTGAGGGAGGGCCGGAGGGTCAGGACTGAGGGAGGGCCGGAGGGCCAGGACTGAGGGAGTGCTGCACCGCCGGTGGGTCAGGACTGAGTGAACAACAGGACTGAGGAGCACCACGCCGTCAGTGGGTCACGACTCAGGGAGGGCCCGAGGGTCAGGACTGAGCGAGGGCCGGAGGGTCAGGACTGAGTTAACAACAGGACTGAGGGCGCACCACGCCGTCAGTGGGTCAGGACTGAGGGAGGGCCGGATGGTCAGGACTGAGGGATGGCCGGAGGGTCAGGACTGAGGGAGTGCTGAACCGCCGGAGGGTCAGGACTGAGTGAACAACAGGACTGAAGGAGCACCACGCCGTCGGTGGGTCAGGACTGAGGGAGGGCCGGATGGTCAGGACTGAGGGAGGGCCGGATGGTCAGGACTGAGGGAGGGCCGGAGGGTCAGGACTGAGGGAGTGCTGAACCGCCGGAGGGTCAGGACTGAGTGAACAACAGGACTGAAGGAGCACCACGCCGTCGGTGGGTCAGGACTGAGGGAGGGCCGGAGGGTCAGGACTGAGTGAACAACAGGACTGAGGGTGCACCACGCCGTCGGTGGGTCAGGACTGAGGGAGGGCCGGAGGGTCAGGACTGAGGGAGGGCCGGAGGGTCAGGACTGAGGGAGCGTCACACTATATGCGGTGCTGACTCTCAGGTGAGACACATCTGTGATCTTATCAGAGGGGTGAGGAGCCCTCTTCTTGATGAACCTGTAGTTACATATTTTTCTTATGCACTGACGGTGCTGCTCGTGTTGCTCTTGTTTTGTCTCTCATCTTGTCTCGTGCTCTTTGAACATTGTGCTTTTTATCCAGATCCCTGCGTTGCCAAGCCCTGCAAGAATGGGGGGCTCTGCCAAGCTCTCGCCTCTGACTCTGGGCAACGACCTTCAGGATTTAAATGCAGCTGTCCTGCATCATTCACTGGACGGCTGTGTGAGGAGCCCATGATCCAGGTAGTGACGCTCTGGCAGTTCACGAAAACAACAGATTGTGTCCATCAGCATTGTATAAAACTGTAACCTCATAGCCCAATATGGTGACTGGTCCAAAGAGAGCATTGGACATTGCCATTGAGTCCATCCTCGAGTCCCCTAACTCTCAGGGAAAAGAGGGTTCGTCTTTTCGGGAAGTGAAGGGGGGGGGGGGAGTGACACTTATTAACCGGGTCCAGATATTTTGGTGCTTTTGCTGTCAATACGGATTATTAGTTTGTGTTTGGTGGATGACCTGTAATCCTCCTCTTGTTTGCTCTACAGGTCTGCTCACTGCCCGTGGTTAAAGGTCACTGTAATGGCAGGCACAGCATTCCAACAAGGCATTGGTTTTACAACAGCCTCTCTGGCCTGTGTGAGGAGTTTGATTACAGTGGCTGTGGTGGGAACAGCAATAACTTTGAAACACACGAGGAATGCACGAGGCGATGTGAGGTCGGAGCTTGCTGCTTCCGCCAACCACAGCTGCCCAACTTTCTGATTGGCTATGACCACGAAGGCTACGATCGCTATGGATACAACATGTCCGGCCTGGATCGGACTGCTAGGCAGGTGGTGGCGTTTAACCCTGTGCGTTCCGGACCAGCATTGTTTGGGCCAAATGGACAGGTCTTCAGTGGCTTGAGTGATGGACGGGAGTTTGATAAGTATGGGCTCGACAAACAGGGGTACGACCGGGATGGGTTTCACAGCGACACTGGCTTTAACCTCACTGGATACAATAAGAGAGGGGACCATGACTCCAGAGGAGAGTTTGACACAACTGGGTTCGATGCTGAAGGTTACAACCGTGCCCAGTTTGATTGTGTTGGGATTAATCATGAGGGGTTCAACTATCTTGGCTTTTTTGCAGCTTATGTCTATCATTGCGAGTACTTGCCAGCTTCTCACTGCCAGGCCATCAACAGAGCTGACCTGAGGAGAGAGGTGGTCAGCTTCAGACCAGGCCAAACGTGTGAGGATGTGTCCTGTAGTCAAAGCTGTGGCTGCACCTTCCAAGGTGCTTCCTACAACTTTGGAGAGTCCTTTGAGTATGGCTGCGAGATCTGTCTGTGTAGCTACACTGGAGTGATTGAATGCAACTGTCGGCATGTCAGTCAACGCAAGGAGATCCGGGACATGATGCCTGGCGAGATGAAGGTTTATCAAGCAGTAATACGGGATCTCTACCTAAAACATGGTATGTACGGCCTCACCTTTGCTCCAAGTCAGTGTAAGGGAGCACATGTGTCATTGTGTGAGAATGCATGCATGTGAATGTGTGAAGCTGTCCACATGTGTGTGTTTGTGACACATTAAACCAAAGACCAGACAGGCATTAAAGCTCCATGGCAGTATTTGTAAATATGTTCTGTATAGTTTCCTGACCCATACTTATCTCTCAATAGACATCATGAAAACATATTCTGGCCAATTATTATGTCAAGACCGAGGGCTTGGGCAGAGGAGAACCATATAATTCCGACAGTGCAGATGGAGGCCATTCGGCCCATCGAGTCTGCACTGACCCTCTGGAAGAGCACCCTACCTAGGCCCACTTGCCCACCCTATCCCTGCAACCCCATAACCCCAGTTAACCTGCACATATTTGGATACTGTAGCACAATCAATCACTCACGAGACGAGATGAGAAGGAGTCAATCGATGGCTTTATTACGCAGACTTGTTCCCCAGCAGCACAGTTACAGAATGCGGCTGCTGGGAGAACCCGGGCTCTTATACTCCCCCTTACTGGGTGGAGCCAGTAGGCGGCTGATCCAATCGGAACTCAGTGTCTATCCACCAATAGCCTCTCGGCATCACAGGGTACCTTAATACCCCTAATACATACCACCACAGATACTAAGGGACAATGTAGCATGGCCAATCCACCTAACCATTCTTTAGACTATGGTAGGAAACCGGAGCACTTGGAGGAAACCCACGCAGACACGGGGGGGGGGGGAAAGTGCAAACTCCTCACAGACAGTCACCTGAGATTGGAATTGAACCCGGGTCCCTGGCGCTGTGAGGAAGCAGTGTTTGCCACTGTGCCACCATGCCGACCCATGGAGAAACAAGTTCACCAAAAGCAGCCTGGTCTTTTAATTAACGGGACATGCACATCACTGGCTGGGCCAGGATTGTCATTGAGAATATGATGGTGAGCCGCCTTCTTGAACCGCGGAAGTCCATGTAGTCCATGTAGTGTAGGTACACCAACTGTGTCGTTAGGGAGCGATCCAGGATTTTGACCCAGCGACAGTAAGGAACGGCAATATGTTTCCATATCAGCATGATTAGTGCCTTGGAGGGAAAGTTGCAGGTGGTGGTGTTTCTCGATGGTAGTGATCATGATTTGGAAGGTGCTGTCGAAGGATTCTCGATGCATTCCTGCAGTGCATGCCCTGCTACTGTGCGTCGGTGTTGGAGGGAGTGCTTGTTTGTGGAAGGGGTGCCAATCAAGCGGACTGCTTTGTCCTGGATGATGCCAAGCTTCCTGAGTGTTGTTGGAGCTGCACTCATCCAGATAAGTGGAGAGTATTCCATTACTGTCCTGTCTTGCCCCTTGTAGATGGCAAAAAGGCTTTGGGGAGTCGGGAGGTGAGTTACTCACCTCCGGATTCCTAGCCTCTAGCCTGCTCTGGTAGCCACAGTATCTATATGGCGAGTTCAGTTTGTAGTCAATGGTAACCCCTAGGATGTTGATAGTGGGGGATTCAGCAATGGTAATGCCATTGAATGCCAAGGGGCGATGGTTAGATTTAGTCTCTTTGGGGATGCTCATTGCCTGGCACTTTGGCGCACGTATTACTTGCCACTCGTCAGCCCAATCCTGAATATTGTCCAGGTCTTGCTGCATTTGGCCATGGACTGCTTCAGTATCTGAGGAGTCCTGAATGGTGCTGCCAACATCAGCAAACATCCCCACTTCTGACCTTGTGATGGAGGGAAGTTCATTGATGAAGCAGCTGAAAATGGTTGGGCCCAGGACACTACCCTGAGGAACTCCTGCAGTATTGTCCTGGAAATGAGATGACTGACCTCCAACTACCACAACCATTCTCCTTTGTGCCGGGTATGACTCCAACCGGCGGAGAGTTTTCCCCCTGATTCCCATTGACTTCAGTTGTGCTATAATCGATCAAATGCTGCCTTGATGTCAAAGGCAGTCATTCTCCCTTTACTCTCGGGTATTCAGTTCTTTTGACCATGAGGCTGTAATGAGGTCAAGAGCTGAGTGACCCTGGCGTAACCCAAACTGAGCTTCAGTGAGCAGGTTATTGCTGAGCATGAGCCACTTGAAAGCACTGTCGATGATCCCTTCCATCACTCTGCTGATGATCAAGAGGAGACTGAGGGACGGTAATTGGCTGGGTTAGATAATCCCTGTTTCTTGTGGACAGGGCACACCTGGACAATTTTCCACATTAAGACCATAAGACTATAAGACATAGGAGTGGAGGTAAGGCCATTCGGCCCATCGAGTCCACTCCACCATTCAATCATGGCTGATTTCAACTCCATTTACCCGCTCTCTCTCCATAGCCCTTAATTCCTCGAGAAATCAAGAATTTATCAACTTCTGTCTCAAAGACACTCAACGTCCCGGCCTCTACCGCCCTCTGTGGCAATGAATTCCACAGACCCACCACTCTCTGGCTGAAGACATTTCTCCTCATCTCTGTTCTAAAGTGACTCCCTTTTATTCTAAGGCTGTGCCCCCGGGTCCTAGTCTCCCCTGCTAATGGAAACAACTTCCCTACATCCACCCTATCTAAGCCATTCATTATCTTGTAAGTTTCTATTAGATCTCCCCTCAACCTCCTAAACTCCAATGAATATAATCCCAGGATCCTCAGACGTTCATCGTATGTTAGGCCTACCATTCCTGGGATCATCCGTGTGAATCTCCGCTGGACCCGCTCCAGTGCCAGTATGTCCTTCCTGAGGTGTGGGGCCCAAAATTGCTCACAGTATTCTAAATGGGGCCTAACTAATGCTTTATAAAGCTTCAGAAGTACATCCCTGCTTTTATATTCCAAGCCTCTTGAGATGAATGACAACATTGCATTTGCTTTCTTAATTACGAACTCAACCTGCAAGTTTACCTTTAGAGAATCCTGGACTAGGACTCCCAAGTCCCTTTGCACTTCAGCATTATGAATTTTGTCACCGTTTAGAAAATAGTCCATGCCTCTATTCTTTTTTCCAAAGTGCAAGACCTCGCACTTGCCCACGTTGAATTTCATCAGCCATTTCTTGGACCACTCTCCTAAACTGTCTAAATCTTTCTGAAGCCTTCCTACCTCCTCCATACTACCTGCCCCTCCACCTATCTTCGTATCATCGGCAAACTTAGCCAGAATGCCCTCAGTCCCGTTATCTAGATCGTTAATATATAAAGAGAACAGCTGTGGTCCCAACACTGAACCCTGCGGGACACCACTCGTCACCGGTTGCCATTCCGAAAAAGAACCTTTTATCCCAACTCTCTGCCTTCTGCCTGACAGCCAATCGTCAATCCATGTTAGTACCTTGCCTCGAATACCATGGGCCCTTACTTTACTCAGCAGTCTCCCGTGAGGCACCTTATCAAAGGCCTTTTGGAAGTCAAGATAGATAACATCCATTGGCTCTCCTTGGTCTAACCTATTTGTTATCTCTTCAAAGAACTCTAACAGGTTTGTCAGGCACAACCTCCCCTTACTAAATCCATGCTGACTTGTCCTAATCCGACCCTGCACTTCCAAGAATTTAGAAATCTCATCCTTAACAATGGATTCTAGAATCTTGCCAACAACCGAGGTCAGGCTAATTGGCCTATAATTTTCCATCTTTTTCCTTGTTCCCTTTTTGAACAGGGGGGTTACAACAACGATTTTCCAATCCAACATTGTCAGATAGAAGCCAATGTTGTAGTTGTACTGTAACAGCTTGGCTAGGGGCACAGCAAGTCTGGAGCACAAGTCTTCAGTCTTATTGCCGGGGCCCACAGGCTTTGCAGTAACCAGTGTCTTCAGCCATTTCTTGATATCACGTGACGTGAATCGAATTGGCTCAAGGTGCATTTCTGATGCTGGGGACCTTGAGAGGAGGCCGAGATGGATCATCCACTTCGCGCTTCTGGCTGATGTTTGTTGCAGCCTTTTCTTTTGCACTAATGTGCTGGGCTCCTCCATCATTGAGGGTGGGGATAATTGTGGAACCTCCATTTCCAGTGAGTTGTTTAATTGTCCACCACCATTCATGGCTGGATATGGCAGGACTACAGAGCTTCGATCTGAACCATTGATTGTGGAATTGCTTACTTCTGTCTATCGCCTGCTGCTATGCATTTTGACAGTCAACTCGCCCGATGTTGTAGCTTCACCAGGTCGATACCTCATTTGTAAGGTGCCTGGTGTAGCACTTGATATGCCCTCCTACACCCTTCATTGAACCGAGGTTGATCCCCTGGCTTGGTGGTAAGGGTAGATTGGGGGATATGCCAGGTTGTGAGGTTACAGATTGTGGTCGAGTACAGTTCTGCTGTTGCTAATGGCCTACAGTGCCTCAGCTGTCCAGTCTTAAGTTGCTAGATCTGTTTAAAATCTAACGCGTTTTGCACAATGGTAGTGCTGAACAACACGATGGAGGGTATGCTCAATGTGAAGACAGGACTTCATCTCCACAAGGACTGAGTAATGGTCGCTCCTACTGATACTGTCATGGACAGATGTATCTACAGCTGGCAGGTTGGTGAGGATGAGATCAAGTCTGTTTTTCCCTCATTGGTTCCCTCGCCACCAGCCGCAGTCCCAGTCTAGCAGCTGTGTCCTGTAGGACCCGGCCAGCTCGGTCAGTGATAGCCACTCCTGATGATGGACATTGAAATCTCCCACCCAGAGTACATTCTGTGCCACTCTCAGTGCTTCCTCCAAGTGATGTTGAGGAGAACTGATTCATCCGCTGAGTTGGGGGGGGGCAGGGGACCATTTCAGAGCGTAGGTTAGGATGGAATAACTTTGCTGTGGATTTGGCATCACATGTTGGCCAGACCAGGCCATAGGAAATAGGAGTAGCCCATTCGGCCCCTCGAGCCAGCTCCATTCAATAGGTTGATCCGACGTTTCTCACGTCCACTTTCCTGCGCTTTCTCCATGACCCTTGATTCCCTTAAGCCCTTTAACAATCCTGTATGTTTTAATCAGATCACCTCTTATTCTCCCAGCCTGTTTAACCTTTGCTGAGAAGACAATCCCTCCATACTGGGGATCACCCTAGGGAACCTTCTCTGAAATAATATCTTACCTTAAATAAGGGGAGCAAGACAGCTCACAGTAATCCAGATGTGATCTTGCCAGTACCGTGTACAGTTGCAGCAAGATTCCCTGCCTCTTATGCTCCATCCCCCTTGAAATAAGGGCCAGCATTCCATTAGCCTTCCTGATTACCTGCTGTACCTGTGTGCTAGCTTTCTGGGTTTCATGCACAAGTACCAAGTCCCTTTGTGTGGTTTCTGCAGTGTTTCTCCGTTTTAAATAATACTGTCCTTTTGTTCTCCTTTCCAAAATGAACAATTTCACATTTTCCCTCATTATACTCCATTTGCCAACTTTTTGCCCACTTACTTAACCGAACCGAATCTCTCTAAACTGCTTGTATCCCTCTCGTAACTTGCCTTTTCACCTACTTTTGTGTTGTCTGCAAATTTGGCTACAGTACATTCGCTCCCTTCCTCCAAGTCATTAATATATATTGTAAACAGTTGTAGTCCCAGCACTGGTGCCTGTGGAACCCCACTGGTTACAGGTCACCAACCTGAGAAAGAACCCCTTAACCCTACACTCTGTTTCCTGACCATTAGCCAATATACTACCACCAACACCACGGGCTCTTATCTTATGATTTGACCTTTTGTGAGGTACCTTGTAAAACGTGTTCTGGAAGTCCAAATACCTCACATCGACTGGTTCCCCTCTATCCACTCTGGTTGAGACTTGCTCGAAAAACTCTAATAAATTAGTCAGACACGATTTCTCTTTTATGAAGCTATGCTGACTCTGCTTGATTAAATTATGATTTTCCAAATGTACTGCTATTACTTCCTTAAGAAATGATTCCAAAATGTTTACAATACTATATGCTGGGCTAATTGGCCTATAGTTACCAGCTTTTTGCGTCCCTCCCTTTTTGAATAGGTGTCACATTGGCAGTTTTCAAATCCTCCGATACTTGTCCAGAATCTAAGGATTTTTGGAAATATACAACCAATGAATCCACTAACTCTGTAGCTACTTCTTTTAGGATCCTGGGCCTCAAGCCATCTGGGTCAGGAGACCTATCTGCCTTTAGCCCCATTAGTTTATCTAATACTACTTCTCTAGTGATGTACGAAGTCTTACAACACCAGGTTAAAGTCCAACAGGTTTGTTTCGATGTCACTAGCTTTCGGAGCGCTGCTCCTTCCTCAGGTGAAGCAGCGAAGGAGCAGGAAGGAGCAGCGCTCCGAAAGCTAGTGACATCGAAATAAACCTGTTGGACTTTAACCTGGTGTTGTAAGACTTCGTACTGTGCTCACCTCAGTCCAACGCCGGCATCTCCACATCATCTCTAGTGATGGTGATGGTCTTTAATTGCTCCCCCCAATTCTTCAGTATTAATGGGATGCCATTAAAGACTGATGCCAACTAACTGTCTATAATTCCTCTGCCATTTCCTTGTTCCCTATAAACTGTCTCCCGACATCCATTTTCTAAGGGGCCTGTGTTCACATATGCAGGTTTCCTTCCCTCGAGGACATGAGTGAACCAGATGAGTTTATCTGACAATCACCAATGGTTTCATGGTCATCATTTGACTTTTAATTCCAGATTGTAATTGAATTTGTATTCCACCATCTGCCTGTGTGGGATTCGAACCCGGGTCTCTGTAGTCTCTGGATTACTAATCCATTGGCAATGCTACAATGCCATCACCTCCATTTCTTGCAACTAGCCCGATCTCACCCATCCACCAAACTAGTCGATGCATTTCTTGACTGAATGCTATGGAGGTGTGGCATCGCAGCCTTCATAGCAGTAATGCAAGTCTTCTATTTAAAATAAAGGTCCCATAAACCACACGTTTCGCTCGTGGCCAGAGTTAAATAATGTTGATTGGATTCCTTCATTTATTACAGCATGGTAGCATACTGGTTAGCACAGTTGCTTCACAGCTTCAGGGTCCCAGGTTCGATACCCGGCTTGGGTCATTTCTGTGCGGAGTCTGCAAGTTCTCCCCGTGTCTGCGTGGGTTTCCTCCCGGTGCTCCGGTTTACTCCCACAGTCCAAAGTGTGCAGGTTAGGTGGATTGGCCATGATAAATTGCCCTTAGTGTCCAAAATGTTTGGGTGGGGTTATTGGGTTACGGGGAGGGTGTGGGCTTGGGTGGGGTGCTCTTGCCAAGGGCCGGTGCAGACTCGATGGGCCAAATGGCTTCCTTCACTGTAAATCCTATGATTAAACCAATTCCCCTAAAATAAACAATCAAATTATTCACCTCATTACTGTTACTTGCTGGGCAGCCTACATCACAACGGTGACTCCATTGTATTGGCCATAAAAGAACGTTGGGAAACACTGAGGTGGTGAAAGATGCTATGGAAATGCAAGTTCTTAATGCTTTGCCATGACTTGACAGGTATCTGGGAGGACCTTGCCAGGTTAAGAGCAGAGTATGCGCCACAGGCCAATGGGCAGTTTACCTTCCTCCCCTGGCATCGTTACTTTCTCCGTATGGTGGAGCGAGAACTGCAGAAGACATCGTGTGACATCAGCATCCCATACTTTGAATGGACCATTGACGCAGGTTCGATGGAGAGCTCCATGGCGTGGCAGGCAAATGTCTTTGGGTCAAATGGAAATCCGGAGACAGACTGCGTCTCCCATCACCCTTTCCAGCAGGGCAATGAGTGGGTGCCTTGCCTCCGTCGGCAGTTCAACTCTTCCGTCACTCTGCCTAATGCGATCAACATCCAGCTGATATTAGCAGAAGACGACTTTAACCAATTCTCCATTCAGATGGAGGCTGTCTCGGGGCTTTTCCATCTTTGGGTTGGAGGCCACATGGCTTCTCCTTTCAGTCCTTACGATCCAATATTTCTCTCACATTATGCGTTTGTAGACAAGCTTTGGACTCACTGGCAAGACCGCAGCCCCAGTGGCCTGCCTCGCTACCCTCCTGAACTCCGGTTTGTGAAGATGAAACCGTTTGACATTTCCCCGGACGACATGTTCCTATCTCAGCAGCAACTCTGCACAACGTATGTCCCAGTGACACTTGGTGCCCCCTGCAACGACACCACCCTCAATCCCCCCATTCACCACCAAGAGGGCTACCACAGGGAGGGACTCGATCAAACTGCACAACCCGACCAGCGAGGAACGTACGATGCTCATGGGTATAACCAGCACGGTTATGACCGCAATGGCTTCGACCAGTCAGGTTGGGATTCATTCGCTTATGGCAGAGACCATTTCAACCGGGATGGCTTTGACATTGAAGGGTTTGACGCTTCTGGGTATAATCGATATGGATTTAACCGTTCACAAGTCACGCCATTTGGAATGAGGAAAGATGAGTCCTACCTGCCTTACGTTGAGGTGGAGGTCATTGAGTCCCTCTTCGACAGAGGCTATAACACTTACGGATACAATAAGTTTGGCTTGGATAAGAATGGATTTGATGTGTTTGGCTTTGATGAGGATGGCTATGACAAGGACAACTGTAATTACTTCTTCAGAGGCCCTCATCACATGAGATTCTACTTCTTCATCCAGCAGCAGTTGTACATGGCAAGTCCTGAACTTCTCCTCAACATTAAACGTATCTGCCCCCCAGTAACCCCACTGCCAGACTGGTGGCTTGTTCAGAACTGGATGGCCATCGATGTACAAGAAACTGTCACCGTTATTCGGCGTGTTGAGCAGAAGTGGGCCTCCCATCACCCGTTTGACAGCGGATATATCCCCAGCATCACCTCTGTGAAAGACAACAACCTTTGGCTTCCTGTGACTCCTGACCTCAGGTAGGCATGCAGCTGAATTCTTATTGGTTGTTTATTGATGGTTAAGTTTGGTGCTGATTTTGTGTGACTCCTGGTTCCAGCAATTCTTGTCCCCGACTCTGATCTGAGGAGACGCTCCTTCCACTATTACAGAAACAAAATACTGCACATGCTGGAAATCTGAAATAAAAGTTAAAAGTGCTGGAAATACTCAGCAAGTTTAGGCAGCATCTGTGGAGGGAGAAACCAAGTTAATGGGGGAATTTGTTTTTGAGGGGGGGGGGCAGTCCAATGAATCTTGTTAAATGGGCAGTTCGGAGTCATTTTCCAAGGGCAGTGCAATGTTGAAAGTGTGCACGTGCTCCACGTTGTGGCCAGAACCTCGGCTAGTCAGAGGAGGGCAAGGGGAAATCAGGGCAGCATAAAAATCAGGTGCCACCCGATAGCACAATAGAGCAAACAACAGTTCTGAGGACATCCACGGGGTGAAACTCGGCCACAGCTCCTGGAGTCTGCTCCCACAGGCAGTGCTCAGGCTGTAGACTTGCCTATCAGTCCCCTCAGCCTTTTCTACACCAACATTATGCTCGGTGCTCCCTTGAGACTTTCACCTCGGCAGCACACTGACACTCCAGCCACTGTGACAAGCTGGTTGGTTCTCCCTCCTCTTCATCCTGCTTGGCCTCCCTAATCAGACCGTCCAGCGGGAGGCAGGCTGCTAATTGGGCACCTATCGAAAAATTGAACCAGAATATGGCACAGTGGTTAGCACTGATGCCTCACACCGCCAGGGACCTGGGTTCCATTCCCGACTTGGGTCACCGTCTATGTGGAGTTTGCGCTTTCTCCCCGTGTCTGCGTGGGTTTCCTCCGGGTGCTCCGGTTTCTCCCACAGTCCAAAGATGTGCAGGTTAGGTGGATTGGCCATGTTAAATTGTCCCTTAGGGTGTGCAGGTTAGGTGGAGTTGCTGGGAAAGGGTGGGGGATTGAGCCTAGGTAGGGTGCTCTTTCAGTGGGTCACTTCAGACCCAATGGGCCGAATGGCCTCCTTCTGCACTGTAGGAATTCTAAGATTCAATATGTGAAGCTCTGACAAGCTGGGTTACAGACCAATTGACCGTTGATGCGCAAATTAACACATTTTGATCTCAACGCGCCACCACCAACACGCTTCTTTGCCATTATCACCACCGTTTACAATCCCTCCTCTTTTTGTCCATGGCTTCTTTGTCAATCTTCACCTTTCACTGGCCCATAATCCAGCCCCACTGCTCCACAACCCCCCCCAAACAGTATAAACCTCATCCCATTTCCAGGTCTCTCTAGCTTTGACGAAGTGTCATCCAGACTCAAAACGTTAGCTCCATTCTCTCCCGGTTGGTGCTGTCAAACCTGCTGAGTTTGCCCAGCAGATTGTCTGTTTTTGTTACAGCAACTGGGTCCTGGCAGCCGCAAATATTACCACATCCAGAAATTCAAACCAATGATGTTTCATCAAGAGCTCAAACTAATTTGCATCTCACTGAAGTGAAATCTGCCACAAACCACCACAATGGAGCAGTGTTTTAAAACGTCATTTTTAAAATTAAACAAAATTGCTTTCACAAAGTTTTCCTCGATATATTTTTGAGGGACAAGTTGGCACAGTGTGAGGAGGAGGGAAAATGAGTTCATCACAAGCAGTAAGCATTTTGAATCAGCATCAGTTTGTCATCTGTGAGTGACCCAATTTTAAATTACTGACAAAAAACTTCAAATGAATGACAGAAGCATTTGCAAGTTATTGGGTCGGGTCAGCACGGGTCAGACTTTTTAAAAATTAAATTCCAAAGTTTTTAAGACATTCCTATTCATGTCCTTGCACCCCAAAGAGCTAGGCTACGTTTTGAAACGTTAAAAAAATGTGTTGATGGGATGTGGCAGTCGCAGGCTGTGCCAGCATTTATTGCCCATCCCTAATTGCCCTTGAGGGGCATTTAAGTGTCACCCACGTTGCTGTGGCCCTGGAATCACATGTAGGCCAGGCCAGGTAAGGACGGCAGATTTCCTTTCCTAAAGGACATCAGTGAACCAGATGGATTTTTACGACAATCGACAATGGTTTCATGGTCATCATTGGACTTTTATTTCCAGATTTTTATTGAATTCAAATTTCAGCACCTGCAGTGGCGGGATTCGAACCTGAGTCCCCAGAACATTACTCAGGGGTCTCTGGCTGACGAATGAAGTGACAATAATCCCACTATGCCACCGCCTCCTTTTTCGGATTGCTGCAAACACACATTGAATCACTATCGAGAGTTTTCATTTATTCACCCTGGAGGACTGGGCTGTTTTAGTGGGTGGGGTTAGCCTCAAGTCTGATCATTTTTAAATAATGTAAAAACTTGCATGTAATTTATACACTGACCAGTTGCACAGGTTATCCCGGAAATCCCAGTGTACCTGTACGGAATCTGTACCCCCCAGCGTTGTTAGTTTTAAACACCATTGGGCTGGATTCTGCGTCCCGCTGCGTCAGATTTCTGGTTCAGCATGCCGCCGGGATTCTCTGTTACCCCCCCCCCTCTCGCTCCCCCCCTCTCGCTCCCCCCCTCTCGCTCCCCCCCCTCTCGCTCCCCCCCTCTCGCTCCCCCCCTCTCGCTCCCCCCCTCTCGCTCCCCCCTCTCGCTCGCCCCCCTCTCGCTCCCCCCCTCTCGCTCCCCCCCTCTCGCTCCCCCCCTCTCGCTCCCCCCCTCTCGCTCCCTCCCTCTCGCTCCCCCCCCTCTCGCTCCCCCCCCTCTCGCTCCCCCCCTCTCGCTCCCCCCCTCTCGCTCCCCCCCCTCTCGCTCCCCCACCCCTCTCGCTCGCCCCCCTCTCGCTCGCCCCCCTCTCGCTCCCCCTCTCGCTCCCCCCCTCTCGCTCCCCCCCTCTCGCTCCCCCCCTCTCGCTCCCCCCCCTCTCGCTCCCCCCCTCTCGCTCCCCCCCTCTCGCTCCCCCCCTCTCGCTCCCCCCCCTCTCGCTCCCCCCCCCTCTCGCTCCCCCCCTCTCGCTCCCCCCTCTCGCTCCCCCCCCTCTCGCTCCCCCCCCTCTCGCTCCCCCCCTCTCGCTCCCCCCTCTCGCTCCCCCCCTCTCGCTCCCCCCCTCTCGCTCCCCCCCCTCTCGCTCCCCCCCCCCTCTCGCTCCCCCCCCTCTCGCTCCCCCCCTCTCGCTCCCCCCCCCCTCTCGCTCCCCCCCCTCTCGCTCCCCCCCTCTCGCTCCCCCCCTCTCGCTCCCCCCCTCTCGCTCCCCCCCTCTCGCTCCCCCCCTCTCGCTCCCCCCCTCTCGCTCCCCCCCCCCTCTCGCTCCCCCCTCTCGCTCGCCCCCCCTCTCGCTCCCCCCCTCTCGCTCCCCACCTCTCGCTCCCCCCCTCTCGCTCCCCCCCCCTCTCGCTCCCCCCCCTCTCGCTCCCCCCCTCTCGCTCCCCCCCCTATCGCTCCCCCCCCTATCGCTCCCCCCCCCCCCTCGCTCCCCCCCCCCTCTCGCTCCCCCCCTCTCGCTCCCCCCCTCTCGCTCCCCCCCTCTCGCTCCCCGCCCCTCTCGCTCCCCCTCTCGCTCCCCCCCCCTCTCGCTCCCCCCCCCTCTCGCTCCCCCCTCTCGCTCCCCCCCTCTCGCTC
The DNA here is from genome assembly GCF_047496885.1 of Scyliorhinus torazame. Taxonomy (NCBI): domain Eukaryota; kingdom Metazoa; phylum Chordata; class Chondrichthyes; order Carcharhiniformes; family Scyliorhinidae; genus Scyliorhinus; species Scyliorhinus torazame. The sequence goes on along the minus strand of NW_027308580.1, from coordinate 2,733 downwards.
CCGCCCTCTCGCTCCCCCCCTCTTGCTCCCCCCCCCTCTCGCTCCCCCCCCCTCTCGCTCCCCCCCCTCTCGCTCCCCCCCCCTCTCGCTCCCCCCCCCTCTCGCTCCCCCCCCCCTATCGCTCCCCCCCTCTCGCCCCCCCCCCTCTCGCCCCCCCCCTCTCGCCCCCCCCCTCTCGCCCCCCCCCTCTCGCCCCCCCCCTCTCGCCCCCCCCCTCTCGCCCCCCCCCTCTCGCTCCCCCCCTCTCGCTCCCCCCCCTCTCGCTCCCCCCCCTCTCGCTCCCCCCCTCTCGCTCCCCCCCCTCTCGCTCCCCCCCTCTCGCTCCCCCCCCCCTCGCTCCCCCCCCCTCGCTCCCCCCCCTCGCTCCCCCCCCCTCTCGCTCCCCCCCTCTCGCTCCCCCCCTCTCGCTCCCCCCCCTCTCGCTCCCCCCCTCTCGCTCCCCCCTCTCCCTCCCCCTCCCTCCCCCTCCCCTCCCCCTCCCTCCCCCTCCCTCCCCCTCCCTCCCCCTCCCTCCCCCTCCCTCCCCCTCCCTCCCCCTCCCCCCCTCCCTCTCCCTCCCTCCCCCTCCCTCTCCCTCCCCCTCCCTCCCGCTCCCTCCCGCTCCCTCTCCCTCCTCTCTCTCCCCCCTCCCTCCCCCTCCCTCTACCTCTCCCTCTCCCTCTCCCTCCCCCTCCCCCTCCCCCTCCCTCTCCCTCCCCCTCCCCCTCCCCCTCCCTCTCCCCCTCCCTCTCCCTCTCCCTCTCCCTCTCCCTCTCCCTCTCCCTCTCCCTCCCTCTCCCTTCCTCTCCCTCCCCTCTCCCTCCCTCTTTGTCCCTCCCTCCATCTCCCTCTTTCCCCCTCCCTCCCCCTCCCCCTCCTCCCCCTCCCCCTCCCTCCCCCTCCCCCTCCCCCTCTCCCTCCCCCTCCCCCTCCCTCCCCCTCCCTCCCCCTCTCCCCCCTCCCCCTCCCTCCCCCTCCCTCCCCCTCCCTCCCCCTCCCTCCCCCTCCCTCCCCCTCCATCCCCCTCCATCCCCCTCCCTCCCCCTCCCTCCCCCTCCCTCCCCCTCCCTCCCCTTCCCCCTCCCTCCCCCTCCCTCCCCCCCTCCCCCTCCCTCCCTCCCTCCCCCCTCCCTCCCTCCCTCCCCCTCCCTCCCTCCCTCCCCCTTCCTCCTTCCCCCTCCCTCCCTCTCCCTCGCTCCCTCCCCCTCCCCTCCCCCCTCCCTCCCCCTCCCTCCCCCTCCCTCCCCCTCCCTCCCCCTCCCTCCCCCTCCCTCCCCTCCCCCCCCTCCCTCCCCCTCCCCCCTCCCTCCCCCTCCCTCCCCCTCCCTCCCCACTCCCCCTCCCTCCCCCCTCCCCCTCACTCCCCCTCCCCTCCCTCCCCCTCCCTCCCCCTCCCTCCCCCTCCCTCCCCCTCCCTCCCCCCCCTCCCCCTCCCTCCCCCCCCTCCCCCCCATCCCTCCCCCCCCTCCCCCCCATCCCCCCTCCCTCCCCCTCCCTCCCCCTCCCTCCCCCTCCCTCCCCCTCCCTCCCCCTCCCTCCCCCCTCCCTCCCCCTCCCTCCCCCTCCCTCCCCCTCCCTCCCCCTCCCTCCCCCTCCCTCCCCCTCCCTCCCCCTCTCTCCCCCTCTCTCCCCCTCTCTCCCCCTCTCTCCCCCTCCCTCCCTCCCCCTCTCCCTCCCTCTCTCCCTCTCTCCCTCCCTCTCTCCCTCCCTCTCTCCCTCCCTCTCTCCCTCCCTCTCTCCCTCCCTCTCGCTCTCTTGCTCCCTCCCTATCGCTCCCCCCCTCTCACTCTCTCGCTCACTCTCTCTCCCTTTCTCTCTCTCTCCCTCTCTCTCTCCCTCTCTCTCTCTCTTGCTCCCTCCCTATCGCTTCCCCCCCCCTCACCCCTCTCTCTCACTCTCTCTCCCTTCCCTCCCCTTCCCCTCCCTTCCCCTCCCTTCCCCTCCCTTCCGCTCCCTTCCCCTCCCTTCCCTCTCCCTCCCCTCTCCCTCCCTCTCTCTCCCCTCCCTCTCCCTCCCTCCTCCCTCCCTCTCCCTGCCCTCTCCCCTCCCTCTCCCTCCCTCTCCCTCCCTCTCTCTCTTGCTCCCTCCCCCTCTCTCCCTCCCTGTCATTCCTCCCCCCTCTCTCTCCCTCTCGTTCCTCCTTCCCCCACCCCCCTTCTCTCTCTCTCTCTCTCCCTGTCCCTCTCTCTGAGCTGGGGGATGTTTCTCGCTCTCTGTCGCTGAGCTCAACGATCTCTTGCTTTCTCTGTGTTCTTTTCCTCTGCAGGTTTTGCTTTGAGCTGCACTGGTATTCAGGCTGCCCGTTGGGTACTCTACCAGTCAGTTGCCCCGACCTGTGCCAGGACACCGAGTGTCTGGGATTCCCGAATGCGGAGTGCCGTGTGCATCATTGCGGTGCCTGTTTCAGCGAGTGGTATGACCGAGAAACTAGCCGTCACGTCATGTGCCATGGTTGGTCACTGGTGACTTACAGTCAATCTGTTCAATATGGTTGTAATTATTTACCTTTTAACAAGTGACGGACGTAAAGCTTAGGTTTGCGGATGGTTGGGCTGGGATGGCGGGTGAGGGGGGATGAGGGGTGTGAGGGAGATAAGGAGGAATGACGGGGATTGGGAAAGGGCAAGGATTTGACCATTAAAACAGGGGACGGGGTGGGGAGGGAACCAGAGATCTGCTCTGAAAATGAAAATCGCTTATTGTCACAAGTAGGCTTCAAATGATGTTACTGTGAAAAGCCCCTAGTCACCACAT
>NW_027308579.1:0-91788 GCF_047496885.1 Scyliorhinus torazame | reverse complement strand
GGAATTCTACCGTGCACTCCTGGTGTTGGGAAGAAGCTGCAGTTGCCCGCAGGTTTCGGCGAGCAATCACACAGAACTCTTAGTCCAGGATGCTTTCGTGGCAGGTATGCTATCTTCACAAATCCGCCAGCGTCTGTTAGAAAAGGACACCCTGGGTCTCAGGGAGGCACGGGCTCTTTCAGGATCCCTGGACGTGGCCTCCAGGAACGCCCGCTCTTACGTTCCTGACAGCGCGGCAGCCCCTGGGCAGCGTGGAACCCCTCCGCGGCCACCCCGAGACTTCCCCCATTCCCCCACAGGCCTGCGCCGCAAGGCGGCCTGGCAACCCCGAGGGGCCCCGCTGCTACTTTTGCGGGCAGGCCAAGCACCCCCACCAGCGTTGCCTGTCCCGCACATCCACCTGCAAGGGATGCGGCAAAAAGGGCCATTTCGTGGGGGTATGCCAGGCCCGTGCGGTTGCCGCGGTCTCCGGCGGCGAATGCGGACCACAACCACAAACTTCTCCACGGGCCCCGGGCGCCGCTATCTTGTTCTGCGGACGCCACGTTGGAGGGATGGGCGCCGCCATTTTGTGCACCCCCAGCCATGTGCGACCAATGGAAGCTGCCATCTTGGATGAACCCCCAGGACCCCAGCTCGGCTGACCACGCACTGCCCGAAGAAAACTCTCAACTGCTGTGATTAGCCTCGGTGACTCTGGATCAGTCTCGGCCTCGAACACTTTTTTTTTTAAATAATTTTTTATTCAAGTTTTCACAAAATATCAACAACAAAATGTAAAAGGAACCTAGTAAAATTAAGTACAAAACCAAACAAAACAACCCTGTACCCTCCTCCCCCCTATACATAAATAATAAATTAACACCCCAAATTAACACATAGCAAACATAGCAAATATATACACCCCCTCAGATCCCCCAGTATAGACAAACAAAAATAAAATAGAACCCCCCCCCCCCCCCCCCCCCCCACCCCCCGAGTTGCTGCTCCTGACCATTGTCTACCATTCTGCCAGGAAGTCCAAGAACGGTTGCCACCGCCTGTAAAACCCTTGCACCGATCCCCTTGAGGCAAATTTCACCCTCTCCAATTTAATGAGCCCCGCCATATCGTTGATCCAGGATTCCACGCTTGGGGGCCGCGCATCCTTCCACTGAAGAAGAATCCTTTGCCGGGCTACAAGGACGCGAATGCCAGAATACTGGCCTCTTTCGCCTCCTGCACTCTAGCCCCCGGCCCGGTTTGAGTCTGGATCCTACCACCATCGACACCGTCCTCGCTACGCCCTTCCAAAATTCCTCCAGCGCTGGGCTTGCCCAGAACATATGGGTGTGGTTTGATGGGCTCCCTGAGCACCTAACATACCTGTCCTCACCCCCCAAAAACCGACTCATCCTTGTCCCGGTCATGTGTGCCCTGTGCAGCACCCTAAACTGTATGAGGCTGAGCCTTGCGCACGATGAGGAAGAGTTCACCCTCCCTAGGGCATCTGCCCACGTCCCCTCTTCGATCTCCTCCCCCAACTCCTCCTCCCACTTACCTTTCAGCTCCTCCACCGAGGTCTCCTCCTCCTCCTGCATCACCTGGTGTGTTGCCGAGATCTTCCCCTCTCCAACCCACCCCCCCGAGAGCACCCTGTCCTGTACCGTGCATGGCAGCAGCAGCGGGAATTCCACCACTTGCCACCTGGCAAACACCCTTACCTGTAGATACCTAAATGTGTTCCCCGGGGGGGAGACCGTACTTCTCTCCAGCTCACCCAGGCTCGCAAACTTCCCATCCACAAACAGGGCCCCCAACCTTCTTATTCTGCCCTGTGCCACCCCGAAAACCCTCCATCTATTTTCCCTGGGACAAACCGGTGGTTCCCCCATATCGGGGTCCACACCGAGGCCCCCACTTCCCCCCTGTGCCACCTCCATTGCCCCCAGATTTTGAGGGTAGCCGCCACCACCGGGCTCGTGGTATACCTCATTGGAGGGAGCGGCAGCGGCGCCGTTGCCAGCGCCTCCAGACTCATACCCTCACAAGACGCCATCTCCAGCCTCTTCCATACCGCCCCCTCCCCCTCCATCACCCACTTGCGCACCATCGCCACATTGGCGGCCCAGTAGTACCCACAGAGGTTGGGCAGCGCCAGCCCCCCCCCATCCCTACTCCGCTCTAAGAACACCCTTCTCACCCTCGGAGTCTCTCGCGCCCACACAAACCCCGTTATGCTCCTGTTGACCCGCCTAAAGAAGGCCTTTGGGATAAGAATGGGGAGGCACTGGTACAGGAACAAAAACCTTGGGGGCACCGTCATCTTGACTGACTGCACCCTACCCGCCAGGGACAACGGCAACGTGTCCCACCTATTAAACGCCTCCTCCATTTGCTCCACGAGCCTCGTGAAATTAAGTCTATGCAGGGGCCCCCAGCTCCTGGCCACCTGGACCCCCAAATAACTGAAGCTCCTCTCCGCCCTTTTTAGTGGGAGCTCGCCAATCCCCCTCTCCTGGTCCCCTGGGTGAACCACAAACAACTCGCTCTTCCCCATGTTGAGCTTGGACCCTGAGAAATCCCCGAACTCCCTGAGGATCCGCATTACCTCCGGCATTCCCCCCCACCGGGTCTGCCATATATAGCAGCAGGCCTCGAACACTCAACTGCTACGACGACCATATTCATCAATGGGCATGAGACGTCCTGCCTAATCGACTTTGGGAGCACGGAGAGTTTCATACACCCTGACACGGTAAGGCGCTGTGCTCTCCTCATCCACCCCTTAATCCAAAAGTCTCCCTGGCTTCCGGTTCCCACTCAGTGGAGATAAAGGGGTTTTGTGTAGCAAACTCACAGTCCAGGGAAGGGAGTTCAAAAATTTCCATCTCTACGTCCTTCCCCACCTCTGCGCGGCTACACTCCTGGGTTTAGACTTCCAGTGTAACCTTCAAAGTCTGACCTTCAAATTCGGCGGCCCTATACCCCCCCTCACTGTCTGCGGCCTCGCGACCCTTAAGGTCGACCCGCCTTCCCTGTTTGCGAACCTCACCCCGGATTGCAAACCCGTCGCCACCAGGAGCAGATGCTACAGTGCCCAGGGCCGGATCTTTATTAGGTCAGAGGTCCAAAGGCTACTGAGGGAAGGGGTCATTGAAGCCAGTAGCAGCCCCTGGAGAGTTCAAGTAGTGGTGGTAAAGACTGGGGAGAAGCATAGGATGGTCATCAACTACAGTCAGACCATCAACAGGTTTACGCAGCTGGACGCATACCCTCTCCCCCGCATATCCGACCTGGTCAACAGGATCCTGCATTATAAGGTCCCTCCACGGTGGATCTCAAGTCCGCCTACCACCAGCTCCCCACCCGTACTAGTGACCGCAGATACACTGCCTTCGAGGCAGATGGGCGGCTCTATCACTTCTTAAGGGTTCCCTTAGGTGTCACCAACGGGGTCTCGGTCTTCCAACGCGAGATGGACCGAATGGTTGACCGGTACGGTTTACGGGCAACATTCCCGTATCTCGATAATGTCACCATCTGCGGCCATGACCAGCAGGACCACGACACCAACCTCCGAAAATTTCTCCAGACCGCTAAAATCCTTAACCTTACATACAACAAGGATAAATGCATGTTTAGCACCTACCGCCTAGCCATCCTCGGCTACGTAGTGCGAAATGGAGTTATAGGACCCGACCCTGAACGCATACGCCCCCTTATGGAGTTCCCCCTCCCTCACTGCTGCAAGGCCCTGAAACTTTGCCTCGGGTTTTTTAGCCACTACGCCCAGTGGGTCCCCAAGTACACGGACAAGGCCCGTCCCCTGATCCAATCCACAGCTTTTCCCCTGTCGATAGAGGCCCGCCAGGCCTTCAGCCGCATCATGGCAGACATTGCAAAGGCCACGATGCACGCCATTGACGAGTCCCTCCCCATGCGTCCGACATAGCTCTGGCCGCCACCCTCAACAAAGCGCGCAGACCCGTGGCCTTCTTCTCTCATACCCTCCATGATTCCGAAATCCGCCACTCCTCAGTCAAAAAGGAGGCCCAGGCCATAGTAGAAGCTGTGCGACATTGGAGGCATTACCTGGCCGGCAGGAGATTCACTCTCCTCACGGACCAACGGTCGGTTGCTTTCATGTTTGATAATGCACAGCGGGGCAAGATAAAAAACGACAAGATCTTGCGGTGGAGGATCAAACTCTCCACCTACAACTACTAGATCTAGTATCGTCCCAGGAAGCTAAATGAGCCTCCTGACGCCCTGTCCCGCGGCACATGTGCCACCGCACAAGTGGACCGCCTCCGAGCCCTCCACGAGGACCTCTGCCACCCGGGGGTCACTCGCTTTTTCCATTTTGTCAAGACCTGTAACCTTCTCTACTCCATTGAGGAGGTCAGGACAGCCACCAGGGACTGCCAAATCTGTGCGGAGTGCAAACCGCACTTCTACCGACCAGAGAAAACGCACCTGATAAAGGCTTCCCGTCCTTTTGAACGCCTCAGCATGGACTTCAAAGGCCCCCTCCCCTCCACCGACCGCAACACGTACTTCCTGAACGTGATTGATGAGTACTCCCGGTTCCCATTCGCCATCCCCTGCCCCGACATGACCCCAACCACCATCATCAAGGCCCTCCATAGCATCTTTGCACTGTTCGGGTTCCCCGCTTACATACACAGTGATAGGGGGTCCTCCTTTATGAGCGACGAACTGCTCAGCAAGGGCATCGCCTCGAGCAGGACGACCAGTTACAACCCCGGGGTAACAGACAGGTAGAGAGGGAGAACGGAACGGTCTGGAAGACCGTCCTACTGGCCCTACAGTCCAGGAACCTCCCAGTCTCCAGCTGGCAAGAAGCCCTCCCGGATGCCCTCCACTCCATCCGGTCACTGCTTTGTACGACCACCAATCAGACACCTCACGGATGTCTCCTTGCCTTCCCTAGGAAGCTTCCTCTGGTACCTCGCTCCCGACCTGGCTGGCAGCACCGGACCCATCCTGCTCCGAAAACACGTGCGGGCGCACAAGTCGGACCCTTTGGTCGAGAGGGTCCATCTGCTCCATGCTAAGCCTCAGTACGCCTACGTGGCGTACCCCGACGGCCGACAGGATATGGTCTCCCTACGGGACCTGGCGCCCGCCGGAACCCCACGCACATCCCAGCCACCAGTCCCACCCTCCCCTCCACCGCAGCACCTTACAGGAGGATCGGTCCTTCCGCCGGCCCCGCCTAGGCCCCCCCACCCACCGACGCCCCCCACTGGCGCTCCCTTCCCAGGTCAACTGTTTTCCCCACCAGCGCCGTCTAGGGGTGCCGAAGCTGCCATGGAGATCAAAGCCATGCTCATGGAGTCACAGACGCCCGCATCTCCACCGGAGTCACCACCGAAGCTCCGACGATCACAGAGGACGGTCAGGGCCCCCGATCGACTGATTGCTTCATTTTAATTGTAAACTGTAAATATAAACCATCAAATGTACATAGCTATCAGAATTGTAAATAGTTACTAAACACTGTACGGAGGTATTACGGTATCTCCATAACTAACTATACCATGTTGCCATGTTTTGTAGTTTCAGGCCACCACCCCCGACGGACTCTTTTTTAACAGGGGGTGAATGTGGTATTATAGGTATTACAGTACCTGATAGGCTAAAGCACCATTGGTGGAAACTGTATGCTTTCTATTGGTTAGAATGTATGATAGCTCCACCCTGCTAGAACATAGAACATAGAACATAGAAAATACAGCACAGAACAGGCCCTTCGGCCCACGATGTTGTGCCGAACCTTTGTCCTAGATTAATCATAGATTATCATTGAATCTACAGTGCAGAAGGAGGCCACTCGGCCCCCCGAGCCTGCACCAGCCCCCGGAAAGAGCACCCTACCCAAACTCAACACCTCCACCCAACACCAAGGGCAATTTGGACATTAAGGGCAACTTATCATTGGCCAATTCACCCAACCCGCACATCTTTGGACCGTGGGAGGAAACCGGAGCACCCGGAGGAAACCCACGCAGACACGGGGAGGACGAGCAGACTCCGCACAGACAACGACCCAAGCCGGAATCGAACCTGGGACCATGGATCTGCGAAGCAATTGTGCTATCCACAATGCTACCGTGCTGCCCTTAAGAACAAATAAATCTACACTATATCATTTTCCCGTAATCCATGTACCTATCCAACAGCTGCTTGAAGGTCACTAATGTTTCCGACTCAACTACTTCCACAGGCAGTGCATTCCATGCCCCCATTACTCTCTGGGTAAAGAACCTACCTCTGATATCCCTCCTATATCTTCCACCTTTCACCTTAAATTTATGTCCCCTTGTAATGGTGTGTTCCACCTGGGGAAAAAGTCTCTGACTGTCTACTCTATCTATTCCCCTGATCATCTTATAAACCTCTATCAAGTCGCCCCTCATCCTTCTCCGCTCTAATGAGAAAAGGCCTAGCACCCTCAACCTTTCCTCGTAAGACCTACTCTCCATTCCAGGTAACATCCTGGTAAATCTTCTTTGCACCTTTTCCAAAGCTTCCACATCCTTCCTAAAATGAGGTGACCAGAACTGTACACAGTACTCCAAATGTAGCCTTACCAAAGTTTTGTACAGCTGCATCATCACCTCATGGCTCTTAAATTCAATCCCTCTGTTAATGAACGCGAGCACACCATAGGCCTTCTTCACAGCTCTATCCACTTGAGTGGCAACTTTCAAAGATGTATGAACATCGACTATGATCCCTAATTCTGGACTCCCCCACCATCGGGAACATTTTATCTGAATCTACCCTGACTAATCCTGTTAGAATTTTACAGGTTTTTATGAGATCCCCTCTCACTCTTCTAACTCCAATGAATATAATTGTAACAGATTTAGTCTCTCCTTTAATGATAGTCCAACCATCTCAGGAATCAGCCTGGTAAACCTTCGCTGTACTCCCTCCATAGCAAGAACATCCTTCCTCAGATAAGAACACCAGAACTGCACACAATACTCCAGGTGTGGTCTCACCAACCCCGTGGACAATTGCAGTAAAATACCCCTATTCCTATATTCAAATCCTCTCGCTATGAAAGCCAACATACCATTTGCCTTCTTTACTGCCAGCTGGAGCGGCAATAAACCTGCAGGAATCTTTACCTAGTAAAGATTAGACTGTCATTGGTCTTTTTTTAAATTTCCAACCCCACAAACATAGTTCTCTGCTTTTAAGACAAAGTAACACATAATATGAAGGAGCAAATCAGAACCTCTTTTGAGAATTCTAGCATGTCTGCTTATCTTGATAGTGCTGTGCCTGAGAACATAGATGGTTTGGATTTCAGTGAAGCTGGAGTACTTGGTGCTCATAAATCTTCAAAGAACAAGCTGCAGGCACAAACATCTTTCACAATGTTTCACTGCTCTATCTATTCCCCTGATCATCTTTAAACCTCTATCAAGTCGCCCCTCATCCTTCTCCGTTCTAATGAGAAAAGGCCTAGCATCTTCAACCTTTCCTCGTAAAACCTACTCTCCGTTCCAGGCAACATCCTGGTAAATCTCCTTTGCACCTTTTCCAAAGGTGCAGTATTTTACTGCAATTGTCCAGGGGGTTGGTGAGACCATACCTGGATGTATTGTGTGCAGTTCTGGTGTTCTTATCTGAGGAAGGATGTTCTTGCTATGGAGGGAGTACAGCGAAGGTTTACCAGGCTGATTCCTGAGATGGTTGCACTCATACCAAATTCCAATTATCCCTGCGCTTGCTTAACCTCATTGCTCCTGGTCCCGCAAAGTCTTGTTTTAAAATTCTCCTCCTCGTGTTCAAATCACTCCATGGCTTTGTCAATCCCTACCTTGTAGTCTCCTCAAGCTTTACAACTCTTTAAGAACTCTGCATTCCTTCACCAAGCCTTCTCCGCATCCCTCATTCCCTTCTGACCGTTGGTTGCTAAGATTTTAGCCATCTAGGCCCTAAATGCTGAAATTACCCCACCCCGGACCTCTCTGGCTCTCCATGTCTCTTTCCTCCTTTAGGTCCCTCTTCAACCTCTCTACTTGCCTGGCTGAGTGCAGCTCCAACAACACTCAAGAAGCTCAACACCATCCAAGACAAAGCAGCCCGCTTGATTACTCCTCCTTCCACAAACATTCAAACACTACACCACCGACGGACAGTGGCAGCCATGTGTACCGTCTACAAGATTCACTACAGTAACTCACCACAGTTCCTTCAGCAACATCTTCCAAACCCACAACCACTACAACCTAGAAGGACAAGAGCAGCAGATACCTGGGAGCCCCACCACCTGGAGATTCCCTTCCAAGTCACTCAGCACCCTGACTTGGAAATATATCGCTGTTCCTTCACTGTCGCTGGGACAGCACCCTGAAACTCCCTCCCTAACAGCACAGTGGGTGTACTTACATCTCAAGGACTGCAACAGTTCGGCTTCCGGTGGCGGCTATGAGGGAGTAAGTCGCGCATTTGGTGGCTCTCGCTCCGATTTTAGATTTTAGACCTTTTCCCCCGACTTTTTCGAACTTTTGAGCGCTGAAGGGGTAAACAACAGCACTGTAGATCTGGATCCATACAGAGTTGTATGGAATTAAGGAGTAGAAGGGAGCGTAAACAGGGGAAGAAGGGGCTGAACAAGGGTAGTGTGGAAGTTCAAGTGGGAGGAAAGATGGCCGATGAACGGACCACAGAACGGACGGTCCAGACAGCACTGGACAACATGCTGAGGGTCCTGAAGGAGAGCTTTGCAGCACTGAAGCGGGATAATTTGGAACCGCTTCAGAAGGCGGTGGAGCGACTGGACCAAAGGCTGGACGCCCAGGATAAGAAGGTCCAGGCATCGGAGAAGACAGTGGAGGAGCAGGCGGATTTCCAAACGGTAGCGGACGTGGAAATTAGGAAGTTGAAGGAGCAACAATCAAGGCTGATGGACAGGCTGGAGGACCTGGAAAATAGGTCTCGCCGGCAGAATCTGAGAATCATTGGGCTCCCGGAGGGGGCCGAGGGAGTGGATGCCACGGCATATGTGGCAGACATGCTGCAGAAGCTGGTGGGGGATGATTTCTTCCCGCGTCCTTTGGAGCTGGACAGGGCGCACAGAGTGCAGGCGTGGCAGCCGCAAGGGGGGGGGGGGGGGGGCCTGGCGATGGTGGTTAGGTTCCATAGGTTCGTGGAGAAGGAGCGGGTCCTACAGTGGGCCAAGAACACGAAGAGCTGCTTATGGAACAGCAGTGTCCTGCGCATCTATCAGGATCTGAGCCAGGAGGTGGCCAGAAGGAGGGCAGCCTACAGACAAATTAAAGAGATCCTGTTTAAAAAGGGCAAGTTCGGGCTACTTTTTCCGGCGTGGCTTTGGGTCACAGACCGGGAGCAGCAACATTATTTTGACGACCCGGAGGAAGCGATGGACTGCGCTAAGGGGCACGGACTGGTGCCGAACTGAGGACCCATGGACTCAAGTTAGAGTGTTTCAAGGGATCTTTGCATTTGTTTGTGGATTGCCCTATGTGTTTGCGATGTCGTTCGGCATGTTCTATTACTTAAAATTTGGGGTGTTCTTGTGTTTGTTTTTGCCTGTTTGAAAGTTTTAAACTTAAAGCCAAAGTCACAGTTAAAGGTTAAGTTATTGGGTGCTGGGGGGCTGTACGGGTTCTTTTTGCTATTTTTCTGGTAATGCTGGGAGGGGGGTGGGTGGTAGCGCCCACCTCATTACACAGTTTGAATTGCACTATTGTGGGGGCGAGCTTTATTCTTTGTTTGTTTTCTCTCTGTTTCGGCCCCAGAGCGATTGCTTGAACAGGGCTGTTCTAGGGAAGTGGTGTTGATGGGCGGGGGGGGGGGGGGGGGGGGGAGCGGGGGGACAATAGGTGGGAGATATGGTGGCGCCGGAGTTGAGAGTCACCAGGCTAGCTGCTTTGAGCTAGTCAACGGGAGCGAGGTGGGGGGTGTGTATACAGCCAGTATATGGCAGGGGTTAGGTTACAGGGGGTTGTTGCTGGGTGGGGGGAGGGGGGGAAGATGATCTGCTGACGAGGGAGGGAACTGAACCAAGTAACAGGAAAGAGGTCGGGGGTGGGAGCTGCCAAGAGGTGGACCGGGGGGGCGCGGCACATGGGCAGGGGGTGGGCCCAAGGAGGGGGATGGCTGATCGGCAGAGGGGGGGGGGGCAAGGTGCTCTCCAGCCAGGCTGATCACCTGGAATGTTCAAGGGTTAAACGGGCCGGTCAAGAGGGCACGTGTGTTTGCGCAATTACAGGCTCTGAAGTCGGATGTAATGTTGCTGGAGGAGACACTTTTGAGAGTGGCGGACCAGATTAGATTACGGAACGGCAGGGTTAGCCAGGTCTTCCATTCGGGGCCTGACGCTAAGACCAGAGGGGTCGCGATCATGATTAACAAACGAGTTCAATTTGAGGCGGACAGCACAGTTGCGGATGGGGGTGGTAGATTTCTCATGATACGGGGTAAGCCTGAGGGGGTGAGGGTGGTCCTAGTGAATGTTTACGCTCCAAACTGGGATGATGTAGATTTCATCAAAAGGTTGCTGGGGAAAATCCCCGACTTGGATTCGCACAAGCTGATTATGGGTGGGGACTTCAATACAGTCCTTGATCCCGACCTGGATCGGTCATGCTCCAGAACGGGCAGGGTCCCGGCAATGGCAAGGGAACTGAGGGGGTTCATGGAACAAACGGGGGGGTGGTAGACCTCTGGAGAATCAGTCGCCCGACGGGGAAGGAGTTCTCGTTCTATTCACATGTTCACAAGGTTTAATCTCGTATTGACTTCTATATTATGAGTAGGGACTTTTTGGAGGGGGTGTCTCAAGCCACCATCTCGCTGATATTAAAACGGGATAAAGATCCGGAAGCCTGTGGATCCTATCGGCCAATCTCCTTGATTAATGTTGACGCTAAACTACTGGCCAAGGTCCTGGCGTCCGGAATTGAAGACTGTGTACCGGACGTGATTGTGGAGGACCAAACGGAGTTTGTAAAGGGCAGGCAACCTAAGAAGGCTACTCAATGTGATTATGATGCCCCCAGAGGGCAGAGAGGTGATGGTAGTGGTGGCAATGGATGCCGAAATGGCTTTTGACTGGGTGGAGCGGGACTATTTATGGGAGGTGCTGGGACGGTTTGGGTTTGGGGAAGGTTTTGTGGACTGGGTTAGACTGCTATATCAGGCCCCGGAGGTTAGTGTAAGGATGAACAGGACGACATCTGAGTATTTTCGACTATACCGTGGGACAAGACAGAGATGCCCCCTCTCTCCATTGGTGTTTGCGTTGGCCATAGAACCGCTGGCAATTGCTCTGAGAGCGTCAAGGGGATGGAAGGGAATGGTCAAGGGGTGGTCGAACACAAGGTCTCGCTCTACGCGGATGACCTGCCTTTGTACGTGTCGGATCCACTGGCAGGAACGGAAATCTTAGGGGAATTTGGCTGGTTTTCGGGGTACAAGTTGAACATGGCAAAGAGCGAGATGTTTGTGGTGCAGGCGAGGGGTCAGGAGAATAGGCTGAAGGATCTACCGTTTAGGTTGGTTGGGGAAAGTTTTAGGTATTTAGGGATACAAGTGGGGCGGGACTGGGGCAGGATGCATAAATTGAATTTGTCTAGGCTGGTGGAGCAAATGAGGAGCGAGTTTTGGAGATGGGATGTGCTCCGCTGTCACTAGCGGGGAGAGTACAGACGGTGAAGATGCCGATCCTCCCGAGATTCCTGTTTATTTTTCAGTGTCTCCCTATTTTCATTCCGCGGTCCTTCTTTAAAAGGATCAATAAAATCATCCTGGGATTTGTTTGGGCGGGGAAGTCCCCGCGGGCAAAGAGGGGGATGCTGGAGCGGAACCGTAGCGAGGGGGGACTGGCATTGCAGAACCTCAGCAACTACTACTGGGCAGCTAACATAGCCATGATAAGGAAATGGATGGTGGGTACGGGGTCGGTTTGGGAGTGGGTGGAGGCTGCTTCGTGCCGGGGCACCAGCTTGGCAGCCATGGTCACTGCTCCTCTGCCGCTCCCGCCGGCCAGGTACTCCCCCAGCCCTATAGTGGTGGCGGCTCTGCGGATTTGGGGCCAATGGAGGAAGCATGCGGGGGAAGTGGGTGCGTCAGTCTGGTCCCCAATATGCGACAACCACCGATTTGTCCCGGGGAAGATGGACGGCGGGTTTCGAGCGTGCGGAGGGCGGGGGTGGGAAGGATGGGCGACTTGTTCCTGGAAGGGAGCTTCGCGAGCATGAGTGCGCAGGAGGAGAAGTTTGGGCTGGCAAGGGGAAATGACTTTCGGTACTTGCAGGTGCGGGATTTCGTACGTGGACAGGTCCCGCCCTTTCCACGCCTTCCACCAAGAGGGATCCAGGACGGTAGTTTCCAGGGGCGAGGTAGGAGAGGGGAGAGTCTCGGATATTTATAAGGAGCTTATGGGAGCGGAGGACACAGGGACCGAGGTACTGAAACTCAAGTGGGAGGAGGAGCTTGGTGGGGAGTTGGAGGGAGGGGTATGGGCAGACGCTCTGAGGCGGGTAAATGCAACCGCAACATGTGCCAGGCTCGGCCTGTTCAGTTCTAGGTAGTTCACCGGGCCCACTGGAGGACAAGTGTGCTAGATGTGCGGGAGGACCAGCGAACCATGTCCACATGTTCTGGGCGTGCCCAAAACTCAGGAGGTACTGGCAGGGATTTGCAGACCGGGTACTGAAAACAAGGGTGGCGATGAGTTCAGAGGTGGCGATTTGTGGGGTGTCGGAGGACCCGGGAGCCTAGGAGGGGATAGAGGCCGACGTTGTGGCTTTTGCTTCCCTGGTAGCCCGGCGACGAATGTTGGCCTGGAGGGACTCAAAGCCCCCAAAGACCGAAGTATGGCTGTCGGACATGGCAAGTTTTCTCGGCTTGGAAAAAAATCAAGTTCGCCTAACGAGGATCACTATCGGGATTCGCCCGGAGGTGGCAACGATTCATCGACTTCTTCGCGGGGAACTAATCGTCAGCGGGGGGGGGGAGGCAGGTGGAAGGGGGAGGGGTAGAATAGTGTAGAGTAGGGGGGAAGAATAGGTGGGTCTATTTGCGAGAGAGGATCTGTTATTTGCACTATGTTTTTGTAATTGATATTTGCACACTAATGTATATTGTTACTGATTACAATGCCAAAAATACCTCAATAAAATTGTGTGTTTAAAAAAAAGGACTGCAACAGTTCAAGAAGGCAACCCACCACCACCTTCTGAAGGGCAACTAGGGATGGGCAATAAATGCTAACCAGCGACGCCCAAATCCCGTAAATGAATAAAAAAATCTACCTTTTTAACTTTAGTCACATGGACTAACAACTCTTTCTTCAACGCAAAATCATTTATGTTTGAATGTACTCCTGTGAAGTGTGTTAGGATCTTTTATCACTTTAAAGGTACTGCATAAATGTAGCCTGTTGGTGTTGTTACAAGATATTAAATACTGGCAAGGTTAACTTAAGTAGAACTGGACCCCTTGCTGGGGTTTTTCAACATCAATATATAAACTGGAAATCTAGATGAATTGATTAAATTATGCTTTATTGGGTTGTTTGTTTACCCCATAGAATATTTTCATACATAAATTCTGAGAGGTGGGGATCATTAATAAGTTGTCAATTCCCCATTAGTGCAACCAGCCACACTGACATGAAACCTTTGCCTTTCTTGTAGCCAAAACTCTTTCCCCCCAACTCTTTGTGCTTTTAAAAAACTGGCAGGTACACTGCATTGTAAGAAAGAACCCAATCTTCATCTGCATTGAAACCTAAGAGCTCCAAAGCTACATTAAGCACTCCAATTTCCCTTTCTTGTGTCTTAAATCACTTCCCAGGCAGAAGTGTCTCAGACACTGGACTAAATTGCATTAAGGGCAAACAATAAGTAAAGTGAGCATCCGGTGGATTGGAAGCTATAGGGGAGCCCCTCCCCCCCACTAAATTAGTTTGGGAGCCAATTAAGAGGCAGCTCATTGCTAAAATGCCTGAGCCGCTGAATCCAGCTTTAATCGGACACGGCTCAGAAATTGATTCCACAGAGGGTGGATTTGGCCAGGTGCAACCCCTAGGAGAGCAGTCTAACTTGGCCATAGATTACCTGAAGATAATTTCCTTTTTCCCCCTCTCCCACTGGTCTGAATGAGATTTGCGAAGGTCAGGATTAGAAGGATGAAAATAACGAGGTTTTAACCACTATCCAAAAGCCGCACTGATCCCTTTTTTCACAGCCCCGTGATCAGTCCTCAACTTATTTCAGATTCCTCTTTATATCTAAGCTCTCTCTGACGACTTAAATTATTAACTCTCCACAAGGTAATATCTAAAGCCTCAGGTATAAGCTCTGAACTATTAGCAAGTGTTTAACTGGTTGCATCCTTGAATATCCACACATAGCTCTGGGAAAGGACATGAAAGCTGTGGCAATTTATTTGAAATTCTTCAATGCTTATCTTAGAAATAAAAAAAATGAAATAAGCAAAGAATCAAAGTTTCTTTAATTGTAACGTCACATACTTTTGTTTCCTGCGGATGATGATTTAAATCGTACATGCCAACTAGATTTTTACAGGCCCCTGAATATCCTGCTGTTAGTCTACTCAACTATCCCTTTCCAATTATACTGTGTCCCTGGACACATGTTTTTCTGTTGATTCAGATAATTTTTGCAAAAAGGAATTGAATATATTCAGACATATATCAGAACTGCACTGGATAAACAAGCAACTGCAAAAACTGATACAATGGACGGAACGCCAAAGTAAGCTCGGCCCTGCTTGTCATCAACAAACCTATGTCCTTTCCTAACAGCAAAGTAGATTCACCAGAGGTGAGATACAGGAATATAGAATCAGGTAGGTGGGGCCTTAGAGTGTCCAACATTGGTCCTGGGCTTCATTAATTCTCATGAGCCCAGACCCAATATGAGCCAAGAAGTTTCCTGCTGATTACCTTCTACTACCCTCCCTCAGCTGATGAATCAGTATACCTGTGTGGAGTTTGCACTTTCTCCTCGTGTCTGCGTGGGTTTCCTCCGGGTGTTTCGGCTTCCTCCCACAGTCCAAAGATGTGCAAGTAGATAGCTTGGCCAGGCTAAATTGTCCCTTAGTGTCCAAATGGTTATCATAGAATTTACAGTGCAGAGAAAATTTCCAGTTGCGGCTATGCCTAGGTAGGTTGCACGTTCGGCAGCTCCCCCCGGGAATGGACTTTTGGGCTCTTCAATGGCAATTGTTCGACGGCTTCCAGTGTGGGAAGGTGACAGCAAGGTCCCCCCGACAGTATATGGATTGGACAAGGAGTGGAGCGGTTAAAAAAGTGATCCTGGTGCAGCGGAAAGTGCGAGGGAGGAAAAGCAAGATGGCGGCGGGTGGAGACCAAGTAGCATGGACGCAGTCGTTGCAGGAGCAGCAGGAGTTTCTTAAACGCTGCTTTGAGAAGCTGAGGACAGAAATGCTGGCGCCAATGAAGGCGGCGATTGAGAAGCGTCTGGAGACCCAGAAGGCCCAAGGGGCGGCGATCCGGGAGGTGCGGCAAAAAGCCTCGGAGAACGAGGACGAGATCTTGGGCTTGGCGGTGAAGGTGGAGGCGCATGAGGCGCTGCACAAGAGGTGGCCGGAAAAATTTGAGGACCTGGCGAATAGGTTGAGGAGGAAGAATCTTCGGACTCTGGGTCTCCCTGAAGGAGTGGAGGGGCCCGATGCCCGGGCATATATGAGCACGATGCTCAATTCGCTGATGGGCGTGGGAGCTTTCCCGAGGCCCCTGGAGCTGGATGGGGCTCATCGGGTCCTGGCAAGGAGACCCAAAGCCAACGAGCCGCCAAGGGCTGTAGCGGTGAGGTTCCACCGCTTTATGGACAGAGAGTGTGTCCTGAGATGGGCCAAAAAAGAGCGGAGCAGCAGGTGGGAGAACACGGAGATCCGAATTTACCAGGACTGGAGTGCGGAGGTGGCTAAGAAGAGGGCTGGTTTTAACTGGGCTAAGGCCGTGCTCCATCGGAAGGGGGTGAAGTTCGGGATGCTGCAGCCAGCGCGATTGTGGGTCACGTTCCAAGATCGGCACCACTATTTTGAAACGCCTGATGAGGCATGGAACTTTATCCAGACTGAAATGTTGGACTCAAACTGAGGGTTTGTCATGGGGGGATGTTTACTGTGTTTACTGCGTTTGGGGAATGTTCTTTTTGTTTTGGTGCTGGGTGGGGATGGGTGAATGGATTTGATGCGGGGGCTGTGGGAGAGTGTGGGCGTCGGTGTTGGAGGGGCAAGGCCCCGCGGGGGAAGAGGGGGGGTGGAGGCCCGGGGATGGGGAGTTGGGGTAAGGCCACAAAAAGGAGCTGCGCCAGAGGGGTCGGGGCCGGCTCAGGAAAGCGCGGGCTTTTTTCCCGTGTTAGGGAAGGATGGGGGAGGGACCTGGAGGAAAGGGCGGTGCTGGAGAGGAGAGCACACTGACTGCCAAGGGGTGGGGGGAATCTCACACTGGGGGGTCGATGGAATGGCAGGAGAGGCCGGGGTCAGCAGGGGTCAGCTGACTTACGGGAGTGTCATGGGGAGAGCAAAATGGCTAGATGAGGATCTAGCGGGGGGGAGGGAGTAGGGGAGGGGGGGAGGGGGGAACTGGGTTGCTGCTGCATTGGCCAAAGGGGAGCTGGAAGTAGGAGAGGTAGTTGGGGCGGGAGACCGCCTGGGGGACTGGAGGGTGCGAGAGGCGCGGGCACGTGGCTGGCCTACAAAAGGAGATGGCTAGTCGGCAGAGGGGGGGAGGGGGAGTAGTCCCCCGATACGGCTGATAACTTGGAATGTGAGGGGCCTGAACGGGCCGGTCAAGAGGTACCGAGTGTTCGCGCACTTAAAGGGACTGAAGGCAGACGTGGTTATGCTCCAGGAGACACATCTGAAAGTGGCAGATCAGGTTAGGCTGAGAAAGGGGTGGGTAGGGCAGGTCTTTCATTTAGGGCTGGATGCGAAGAACAGAGAGGTTGCAATACTGGTGGGGAAGCGGGTGTCGTTCGAGGCACTGAATATTGTAGTGGATAATGGAGGTCGATATGTGATGGTGAGTGGTAGGTTGCAGGGGGTGCGGGTGGTACTGGTGAACTTATATGACCCGAATTGGGATGATGCCGGACTTATGAAATGCATGCTGGGTCGGATTCCAGATCTGGAGGTAGGAAGCTTAATAATGGGGGGGGGGGGGACTTCAACACGGTGCTGGACCCAGCACTGGACCGTTCTAGGTCCAGGACGGGTAAGAGGCCGGCTGCGGCCAAGGTGCTCAAGGGGTTTATGGACCAGATGGGGGGAGTGGATCCATGGAGGTTTGTCAGGCCGCTGGCCAGGGAATTTTCCTTCTTTTCCCATGTCCATAGAGCCTACTCCCAGACTTTTTCATTTTGAGTAGGGCGCTAATCCCGAAAGTGGAGGGAACGGAATATTCGGCCATAGCCATCTCGGACCACGCCCCGCATTGGGTAGAGCTGGAGTTGGGGAGGAGAGGGACCAGCGCCCGCTGTGGCGCCTCGATGTGGGACTGTTGGTGGATGAGTGGATGTGCGGGCGGGTGCGGGGGTGTATTGAAAGATACTTGGAGGCCAACGACAATGGGGAGGTGCAGGGGGGGGTAGTCTGGGAGGCGTTGAAGGCGGTGGTCAGGGGAGAGCTAATCTCAATTAGGGCCCACATGGAGAAGAGAGAGGGGAGGGAGAGAGAGAGGTTGGTGGGGGAGATTTTAAGGGTGGATGGGAGGTATGCAGAGGCCCCCGAGGAGGGGCTACTGAGGGAGCGACGGAACCTCCAGATTGAATTTGGCCTGTTGACCACGGGGAAAGCAGAGGCACAGCAGAGGAAAGCGCAGGGGGCGGCATATGAGTATGGGGAGAAGGCAAGTTGGATGCTGGCACATCAGCTTCGTAAGAGGGAGGCAGCAAGGGAGATAGGTGGAGTCAAGGATAGAGGGGGGAATATGGTGCGGTGTGCGATGAGAATAAACAAGGTATTTAGGGACTTCTATGGGGATCTGCACAGGTCTGAGCCCACAGCGGGGAGGAGGGGATACGACGATTCCTGGATCAGCTGAGGTTCCCGAGGGTGGAGGTGGAGGATGTGGCTGGTTTGGGGGCGCCGATTGGGCTGGAGGAGCTGGTTAAAGGATTGGGGAGCATGCAGGCGGGGAAGGCCCCGGGGCCGGATGGGTTCCCGGTTGAATTTTACAGGAAATACGTGGACCTGCTGGGCCCGTTGCTAGTGAGGACTTTTAATAAGGCGAGGAGGGGGGGACCTTGCCCCCGACAATGTCCAGGGCACTGATCTCTTTGATCTTGAAGAGGGACAAGAATCCATTGCAATGTGGGTCGTATAGACCGATCTCGCTCCTCAATGTTGACGCTAAGTTGCTGGCGAAGGTGCTGGCTACGAGAATTGAGGACTGTGTCCCAGGGGTGATTAATGAGGACCAGATGGGATTTGTGAAGGGTAGGCAGCTAAATACAAATGTGCGGAGGCTCCTCAATGTGATTATGATGCCCTCGGTGGAGGGGGAAGCGGAGGTAGTGGCAGCTATGGACGCGGAGAAGGCCTTTGATCGGGTGGAGTGGGAGTATCTTTGGGAAGTGTTGCAGAGGTTTGGGTTCGGGGAGGGGTTCATCAGTTGGGTCAGGCTGCTATATGGAGCCCCCGTGGCGAGCGTGGCCACGAACCGGCCGAGGTCGGAGTACGTTTGGCTGTACCGAGATTTCCCCCATATACAATAAGCCCCCATATAACATTGTTATTTGCACTGGCAATTGAGCCGTTGGCCATGGCACAGAGGGAGTCCAGGAAATGGAGGGCATTGGTTCGGGGGGGAGAGGAACACCAGGTGTTGTTGTATGCCGACGACCTGTTGTTGTCTGTTGTGGATCCAGTGGAGGGGATGGCGGTGGTCATGCGGTTCCTTAGGGGGTTTCGGGACTTTTTGGGGTATAAACTCAACGTAGGGAAGAGTGAGCTCTTTGTGGTGCATTCAGGGGACCAGGGAAGGGGGATCGATGAGCTACCGCTGAAGAGGGCTGAAAGGAGCTTTCAATACCTCGGGATCCAAGTAGCTAGGAGTTGGGGGGCCCTGCACAAGCTCAATTTGACGCGGTTGGTGGAGCAGATGGAGGAGGGTTTTAAAAGATGGGATATCTGCCACTCTCACTAGCGGGTAGGGTGCAGTCGGTCAAAATGAAGGTCCTATCGAGGTTTCTCTTTGTGTTCCAGTGCCTTCCCATTATGATCCCCAAGGCCTTTTTCAAACGGGTAAGCAGGAGCATCATGGGATTTGTGTGGGCGAATAAGACTCCGAGGGTGAAGAGAGTGTTTCTGGAGCGTAGCAGGGACAGGGGGGGGGGGGGGGAGCGGCTGGCACTGCCGAATTTGTGTGGCTATTATTGGGCTGCCAATGTGGCAATGATCCGTAAGTGGGTAATGGAGGGAGAGGGGGCGGTGTGGAAGAGTCTAGAGATGGCGTCCTGTGTGGGCACGAGCCTGAGGGTGCTGGTGACGGCACCGTTACCGCTCTCGCCGACAAGGTATACCACGAGTCCGGTGGTGGCGGCGACGTTGAAGATCTGGGGGCAGTGGAGGTGACACAGGGGCGAGGGGGGAGCCTCGGTTTGGTCACTGATTCGGGAGAATCATCGGTTCATCCCGGGAAGGATGGATGGGGGGGTTTCGGAGCTGGCATTGGGCAGGGATTAGAAGAATGGGGGACCTGTTCATCGATGGGACGTTTGCGAGCCTAGGGGCGCTGGAGGAGAAGTTTGGGCTACCCCCGGGAAACACTTTCAGGTGCATGCAAGTGAGGGCGTTTGTGAGGCAGCAGGTGAGGGAATTCTCGCTGCTTCCGGAGCACGTGGGATTCAGGACAGGGTGATTTCAGGTATATGGGTTGGAGAAGGCAAGGTTTCGGCGATTTACCAGGAGCTGAAGGAAGAGGAGGAGGCCTCAGTGGAGGAGTTGAAGGGCAAGTGGGAGGAGGAGCTTGGGGAGGAGATAGATGAGGGTCTGTGGGCTGATGCCCTGAGTAGGGTTAATTCTTCCTCCTCTTGCGCCAGGCTCAGCCTAATACAGTTCAAAGTTACTCACAGAGGGCGATGTTGAGTAGGTTCTTTGGGGTGGAGGACAGATGTAGGAGGTGCTCGGGGAGCCCAGCAAAGCACGTCCATATGTTCTGGTCGTGCCCGTCGCTGGATGGGTTTTGGAGGGGTTTTGCGAGGACTATGTCCAAGGTGGTGAACGCCCGGGTCAAGCCGAGCTGGGGATTGGCATTATTTGGGGTTTCGGACGTGCCGGGAGTCCCTGGTCGCCCGGCGGAGGATTTTGCTACTATGGAAAGATGCGAAGCTCCCTATTTGTGTTTTTAAATGTTATATGGGAGGTTATTGTACATGGGGGAAATCCAATGTATCATTTCTGATTATTGTGTTTTTGTTTCTCTTTTCCTGTTGGGGGGGGGGGTTTGTTGAAAAGTTGTTGAAAAATTTGAATAAATATATATATTTTTTAAAAAGAATTTACAGTGCAGAAGGAGGCCATTTGGCCCATCGAGTCTGCACCGGCTCTTGGAAAGTGCACCGTACACAAGGTCAACACCTCCACCCTATCCCCATAACCCAGTAACCCCATCCAACACTAAGGGCAATTTTGGACACTAAGGGCAATTTATCATGGGCAATCCACCTCACCTGCCCATCTTTGGACTGTAAGAAGTTTTACAACACCAGGTTAAAGTCCAACAGGTTTGTTTTGATGTCATTAGCTTACGGAGCGCTGCTCCTTCCTCAGGTGAATGAAGAGGTATGTTCCAGAAACATATATATAGACAAATTCAAAGATGCCAGACAATGCTTGGAAAGCGAGCATTAGCAGGTGATTAAATCTTTACAGATCCAGAGGTGGGGTAACCCCAGGTTAAAGAGGTGTGAATTGTGTCAAGCCAGGACAGTTGGTAGGATTTCGCAGGCCAGATGGTGGGGGATGAATGTAATGCGACATGAATCCCAGGTCCCGGTTGAGGCCGCACTCATGTGTGCGGAACTTGGCTTTAAGCTTCTGCTCGGCGATTCTGCGTTGTCGCGCGTCCTGAAGGCCACCTTGGAGAACGCTTACCCGGAGATCAGAGGCTGAATGCCCTTGACTGCTGAAGTGTTCCCCGACTGGAAGGGAACATTCCTGCCTGGTGATTGTTGCGCGATGTCCGTTCATTCGTTGTCGCAGCGTCTGCATGGTCTCGCCAATGTACCACGCTTCGGGACATCCTTTCCTGCAGCGTATGAGGTAGACAACATTGGCCGAGTCGCACGAGTATGTACCGCGTACCTGGTGGGTGGTGTTCTCACGTGTAATGGTGGTATCCATGTCGATGATCTGGCACGTCTTGCAGAGATTGCCATGGCAGGGTTGTGTGGTGTCGTGGTCGCTGTTCTGAAGGCTGGGTAGTTTGCTGCAAACAATGGTTTGTTTGAGATTGTGCGGATGTTTGAAGGCAGGTAGTGGGGGTGTGGGGATGACCTTGGCAAGATGTTCATCTTCATCGATGATGTGTGAAGGCTGCGAAGACGATGTCGTACTTTCCCGGAGCGGAGAAACTACGACATCTTCTTCACAGCCTTCAACACGTCATCGATGAAGATGAACATCTTGCCAAGGTCATCCCCACACCCCCACTACTTGCCTTCAAACAATCGCGCAACCTCAAACAAACCATTGTTTGTCAAGGGCATTCAGCCTCTGATCTCCGGGTAAGCGTTCGCCAAGGCGGCCTTCAGGACGCGCGACAACGCAGAATCGCCGAGCAGAAACTTATAGCCAAGTTCCTCACACATGAGTGCGGCCTCAACCGGGACCTGGAATTCATGTCGCATTACATTCATCCCCCACCATCTGGCCTGCGAAATCCTACCAACTGTCCTGGCTTGACACAATTCACACCTCTTTACACTGGGGTTACCCCATCTCTGGCTCTGTAAAGATTTAATCACCTGCTAATGCTCGCATTCCAAGCATTGTCTGGCATCTTTGAATCTGTCTATGTATATGTTTCTGGAACATACCTCTTCATTCACCTGAGGAAGGAGCAGCGCTCCGAAAGCTAGTGACATCAAAACACACCTGTTGGACTTTAACCTGGTGTTGTAAAACTTCTTACTGTGCCTACCCCAGTCCAACGCCGGCATCTCCACATCATCTTTGGACTGTGGGAGGAAACCGGAGCACCCGGAGGAAACCCACGCATACACGGGGAGGATGTGCAGACTCCGCACAGACAGTGACCCAAGCCGGAATCGGACCTGGGACCCTGGAGCTGTGAAGCAATTGTGCTATCCACAGCACCAGGGACCCGGGTTCAATTCTGGCCTTGGGTGACTGTCTGTGTGGAGATTCTACATTCTCCCTATGTTACATGTGTTTCCTCCGGGTGCTCCGGTTTCCTCCCACAGTCCAGGAATGTGCAGGTTGGGTGGGGTTACGGGGATAGGGTTGGGAAGTCAGCCTAGGTAGGGTGCTCTTTCAGAGGATCAGTGCAGACCGAATGGGCCAAAAGGCCTCCTTCTGCACTGTAGGAATTCTATGATTCTATGATTCTAACTAATGGTGGAGCTAACTGATCCTTCTTCCCAACCTCCTGAGATGCCAGTCTACAGACAACTTCATTCACTCAAGAAACAGCTTCGTGCACAGGACACTGTGAAGATGATGGGTCCTGATGACGTCCCAGCTGGACTGTTGTTGCCCTGTTCACCACAACTAGTCATACCTCTAGCCAAGATCCACCGCTACAACATTAGCATCTACCCAACAATGTGCAAAATTGCTCAGATGTGCCGTCTCCACAAAAAATGTCCAATGCAGCCAGTCTTCTCCCAATGGATGGAGTCATCTACCATGCTATCAAGCAACACTTACACGCCGCCAATAATCATCAACAACCAAGGCAATATTCAACTGACTATATTATCAAGGAACCCTTGGAAAATGGAAGTCAATCAGGATCAGGGGGCAAGCTCTCCAGTGACCGGAGTCATTGCTGGCACAAAGGTATGTGGGTGTAGACATGTAGATGGCTGTGCTGGTTGGAGCCAATCAATTCAGCTGCAGGACTTCGCTCCAGGAATTTCTCAGCATCCATTATTCAAAGCAAGAATTCTTGCCCCTTTGACTATTTATTTCTCTTTGTCCTTTCATGGGTGTCGCTGGCAAGGCCAGTATTTGTTGTCCATCCCGATATGCCCTAGAACTGAGTGGCTTCCTCGGCCATTTCAGAGGACAATTATGAGTCAACCACATTGCTGTGGCTCTGGAGTCTCGTATAGAACAGACTGGGTGCATTTATTTCCCTAAAGGATATTAGTGAACCAGGCGGGTTTATACAACTTTACCAGCCTTATATCCAATTGAATTTAAATCCCACTAGCTACCATGGTGGGTTTGAACCCATGTCCTAGATCATTATCCTAGGTCTCTGTAATACCAGGTCCATGATAATTCACCGTCTCACCAATTAAAGGCAGCAACTAGAAATATAGGAGTATTTTAAAAAGAATTTAGAGCACCCAATTAATTTTTTCCAATTAAGGGTCAATTTAGTGTGGCCAATCCACCTAGCCTGCACATCTTTGGGTTGTGGGGGCAAAACCCACGCAAACACGGGGAGAATGTGCAAACTCCACACGGACAGTGACCCAGGGCCGGGATAGAACCTGGGACCTCGGGCCATGAGGCAGCAATGCTAACCACTGCACCACCGTGCTGCCCAGAGGAATATAGGAGTATGAGTAGGCCGTGCAGTCCCTCGAGCCTGCTCCACCATTCAACACGGCAGCACGGTAGCACAGCGGTTAGCACAGTTGCTTCACAGCTCCAGGGTACCAGGTTCGATTCCCGGCTTGGGTCACTGTCAGCGCGGAGTCTGCACGTTCTCCTCGTGTCTGCGTGGGTTTCCTCCGGGTGCTGCAGTTTCCTCCCACAGTCCAAAGATGTGCAGGTTAGGTGGATTGGCTCTGGTAAATTGACTTTAGTGTTTCCAAAAGGTTAGGTGGGGTTACTGGGTAACGGGAATAGGTTGGAAGTGTTTGCTTCAGTGGGGTGCTCTTTCCAAAGGTCGGTTTCCAAGGGAATGGCCTCCTTCTGCATTGTAAATTCTATGATTTTATGCTTCTAACAGGATCATGACTGATCATCTACCACAATGCTATTTTCCCCCCTGATTCCCATATCCCTTGATCTATTGATCCCGGTCTTGAACATACTCAACCACTGAACATTTACAGGCCTCTGTGGTAGAAAATTCCTAAGGTTCATCATCCTAAATGGCTTGCTCCTAATTCTGAGACTGTGTCCCTGGGTTCTAGACAGCCCCAACCAGAGGAAACATTCTTTCCGCATTTACCCTGTCAAGCCCCTGAATAATTTTGTAAGTTTCAATGAGATCACCTCTCATTCTTCTAAATTCTAGAGAGTACAGTCCCAGTCCCCTCAATCTCTCCTCATAGGACAGTCCCGCCACCCCAGGAATTACTCTGGTGAACATTTATGGCGCTTCCTCCATGGCAAATCTATCCTGCCTTAGGCAAGGAGACCAAAACTGTACGCAATACTCCAGGAATGGTCTAACCAATGAATTGAAGCAAGACACCTTTACTTCTGCACTCAAATTCTCTTGCGATAAAGGCCAACATTTGCCTTCCCCAGTTGCTCGATGCACCTGCATGCCAGATTCTCGCGACTCATGAGCAAGAATGCCAAGGTCCCTTTGAACATGAAAACTTCCCAATCCCTCCTCATTTAAGAAATATCATGCACTTCCATTCCTCCTACTGAAGTGGATAACCTCACACTTACCCACATTATATTCCATCTGCCATGTTCTTGCCCACGCGCTAAACCTGACATTTTTATCTTGCATATCAGTCACTCTTGACATAACCTGGCAGCAGGTATCCATTTTTGATCACGGAATGTTCTTTTATGGGAAGAGTGCAAAAACAAGCATGTTCGTAAATCAGGTAATGTCCATTTTTGGCATCATGCACTGTTCCTCCTCTATCTCACTGTGCTGAAATCAAGACTTATTACACCCAGAGTTCTGTTCCATTCCATTCTTTCCTCGAACATCTTCTCACCTTCCTTTACTTTGCCTTCCTCCCACAATCTTCAGATTTTAAAAACTGAAGTTCAACATCACCATTACTTACACTCGTTCTTTATTGCTCCCTTGAATCTTGCACTTGGGTTTCTCAATTTAAAAAATAAGACGTGATTTTGACTCTAGCTTCCGATGCCACCCAAACCTCCCTACTATCTATCACCTGTGCCAGGGGAATATCCTTTCTACCATGTTACCCGAGGCTCCCTGTGATTACTATTTACAGTCACCAGACCTCTAGAGACAATGAGTTCTTTTTGTTTTGTCTTCCCTGTAAGAGGTATCAGGTATAGCCTGCAGGTTTACAACAGCACAAATCACCTGCTGTCACTGTCAGCATAATGAGGCATAGACTGGACAAATTAGCTGCGTAGTATCTTTCTGACAACCAGCAGCTAGCCTGTAATTACTGGACCCCTAAATGCAGGTCATGAAGAACTGAAAGAAGACTAGATAGCAAAGAGTAATCATCATGTCTTCAATGAGACAGGGATCAAACGATCTGGCAGATGAGATGAAACTAAACCTGTGGACAAACCAGTAAGCACCAGTGATGAATCACTGAGCTATTAAGCAAAGCATGACACCCCGAGGCAACGATTACAGCACTATTAAAAATTGTATTCTCTTTCCTGGGTGAGGTGAATGAAGAGAGAATACTTGTTGTGTGGAAGAAAATAAACTGCCCAGTGACACCAGCCAATGCACATCAGTAACCCTGATCAAACAACCTACGGGTGTGATTGTGCTTCTCCTGGTTTCTGGGCACTAAATAACTGCATCTAATGTGATGAGTAGGCGTGCGGATTTCCAGACATAAATGTGCTGCCTGCCATATTGGATTGGGTTCCTCTGTAGGTATTAGAGTACAATCCAGAACCACTTACAGCAATGAATAACATGTAAATGAGGGCCTGACATTTGATAAGGAATCCTTCTATTTTGGAATGTCCTAGAACCCAACTTGCCACTTGCTAATCTTACTCAACAATTAGTGTTACTGTAAGGTAGAACGGCCAAGACTTTTTGAAGAGGTCATGCCGTACTTATAGGTTCATTTTTGGTTTGCCATGATGGTAAATGTCTCGGTGTTTAAGCCTTTTCTTCGCAATGCTAGGATGTGACATTTGACTTCTAAGAATTGCATTTGCGTTTCCCTGCTTTTTATGTCTGCTTATACGCCATCTGATTGTAGTCACGAAGTCCCTTGCGGGCTGAAAAACAAGAAGAAATGGCAATGAATAATAGCAGAGAGCAGGAAACTCTGCAACAAGAGACAGATTGGAGGCAGTGCGCAGGAGGCTACAGGCATTCAGGAAACACTTTTTCAACATGAACTTCACCAAGGGACAAAAGCCGAGGAGCACAAAGTGGACTCCCACCTCCACCAGTCACAACTTGAGCCTCACACCAGGGCGTAGACAGCGCTAACTGTGCATGTCAAGATCACCCTGGCCCTTATCCTTTCTGCTATGGATTACATTCAGGCTGCAGTAGTTGACATCAGTGATGTATCACAGTTTGTCATCTACCACTGTATCAGAGAGGTTACCAAACTCTCTACAGGTAACACATACATTATAATCTCCATGGATAGAGCAAAGCAAAACGAGGGAGCACTAGACTGTGCTCACATGGCAAAATTCCCCTCCAAAAAAAGGGATGGAATCCTCCGGCCGTTGGGATTATCTTTTCCCGCTGGCAGTCCATCCCTCCTGGGTTTCCCGTCAGTTTGGGGTGGCTTCAATGGGAAATCCGCTGAGAAACACGCGGGCTGCGGGACTGGAGAATCCCGCCTAAGACTCTGCTTTCTCAAACACAATATCCAAAGCACTTTAGAGCCAATGAAGCAGATTTAAACTCACTATTGTAAAGGAGGAGATGCGGCAGCCAATTTTACGCACAGCGAGCTCACACAAGCAGCAATGAGACACTGATCAGATAATCTGCTTTCTGTGATGTTGATTGAGGGATAAATATTGGAACCCAGGATAACTCCCCTACTCTGCTTTTGAAATAGTGCCATGGGATCGTTTATATCCAGCTGCGAGGGCAGAATGGGGCGTGGCTCAGCTGAAAGATGGTACTACCGGAATGACAGTTTTGTTTTATCTGTGCGCTCAGGTCCTGGATATGAAACTAGAATCCACAACCTTCTGACCCAGAGGTGAAGTGCTACCAACTGAGCCATAGCTAGCATCTCAAGGTGCCATAAACTACACCACATTTAAAGCAATTCATTGACAGGATGTGGGAGTCGCTGACTGGACCAACATTTATTGCCATGTCTACTTGTCCTTGAGAAGGTGGTGATGAGCTGCCTTCTTTTTAAAAAAAATATATTTTATTAAAGTTTTCAAACACAATTTTTCCACCTTACAAATCAACATGAAAGATAACACAATAACTAATGAGTAACATTATTTAAATAAAATAGTGAACTAACAAAGTAACAAAAACTAGTGCTCCCCCCCTCTCCCCCCCCCCCCCCCCCCCCGGGGCTGCTGCTGACGATCTATTTTCCCTTAACGTTCCGCGAGATAGTCAAGGAATGGTTGCCACCGCCTGGAGAACCCCTGAACCGATCCTCTCAACGCAAACGTCATCCGTTCCAGTTTTATGAACCCTGCCATATCGTTTATCCAGGCCTCCACGCCGGGGGGTTTCGCTTCCTTCCACATGTGTAAAATCCTTCGCCGGGCTACCAGGGACGCAAAGGCCAGAATATCGGCCTCTTTCGCCTCCTGCACTCCCGGCTCCTCCGCTACCCCAAATATAGCTAACCCCCAGCCTGGCTTGACCCGGACCTTCACCACCTTTGAAATCACTCTTGCCACTCCCCTCCAGTACTCATCCAGTGCAGGACACGACCAGAACATGTGTGTGTGATTCGCCGGGCTTCCCAAGCACCTCCCGCACCCGTCCTCCACTCCAAAGAACCTGCTCAGCCTCGCTCCCGTCATGTGTGCTCTGTGTAGTACCTTGAATTGTATCAGGCTAAGCCTGGCACACGAGGAAGAGGAATTTACCCTACTTAGGGCATCAGCCCACAGACCCTCCTCAATCTCCTCCCCCAGCTCTTCTTCCCATTTTCCCTTCAGCTCCTCTACCAGCGCCTCCCCCTCGTCTCTCATCTCCTGATATATTTCGGACACTGCCCTCCCCGACCCATACCCCCAAAATCACTCTATCCTGGATCCCCTGTGTCGGGAGCAGCGGAAATTCCCTCACCTGTTGCCTCGTAAACGCCCTCACTTGCATGTATCTAAAGATATTCCCCGGGGGCAACTCATACTTTTCCTCCAGTGCTCCCAGGCTCGCGAACGTCCCATCAATAAACAAATCTCTCAATCTCCTAATTCCTGCCCGATGCCAGCCCTGGAACCCTCCGTCCATCCTTCCTGGGACAAACCTATGGTTGTTCCTGATCGGGGACCTCACCGAGGCACCCGTCACACCCCTATGTCGCCTCCATTGCCCCCAGATCCTTAGGGTTGCCACCACCACTGGGTTCGTGGTATACCTTTTCGGGGAGAGCGGTAGCGGCGCCGTCACCAGCACCTTTAGGCTCGTTCCTTTACTTGACGCCATCTCCAGCCTCTTCCACGCCGCCCCCTCTCCCTCACTCATCCACTTGCGAACCATCGGTACATTGGCGGCCCAGTAATAATCGTCCAGATTTGGCAACGCCAGTCCCCCTCTGTCCCTGCTGCGCTGCAGGAACCCCCTCCTTACCCTCGGGGGCTTCCCTGCCCACACAAAACTCATAACACTCCTATCTATTTTCTTAAAAAAGGCCTTAGTGATCAAAATGGGGAGACATTGAAACACAAAAAGAAACCTTGGGAGGACCATCATCTTGACCGCCTGCACTCTGCCCGCCAGTGAGAGCGGCAGCATATCCCACCTCTTGAAATCCTCCTCCATCTGCTCCACCAGCCGCGTCAGATTGAGTTTGTGTAAAGTTCCCCAGCTCCTGGCTACCTGAATCCCCAAATATCGGAAGCTCCTTTCCGCTCTCCTTAATGGCAGGCCGTCTATCCCTCTTCCCTGGTCCCCGGGGTGTACTACGAAAAGCTCACTCTTCCCCATATTAAGCCTATATCCCGAAAAATCTCCAAACTCCCTTAATATCTGCATAACCTCTGTCATCCCCTCCACAGGATCCGCCACATACAGCAGTAGGTCATCTGCGTAGAGTGACACTCGGTGTTCCTCTCCCCCTCTAACCACCCCCCTCCATTTCCTAGAGTCTCTCAACGCTATGGCCAGTGGTTCAATTGCCAGCGCGAACAGTAATGGGGACAGGCGGCACCCCTGCCTTGTTCCCCTATGTAACCGAAAATACTCCGATCTCTGCCGATTTGTGACTACACTTGCCACTGGGGCCCCATAGAGAAGCTTGATCCAACTGACAAACCTCTCCCCGAACCCAAACCTCCTCAACACCTCCAATAAATACTCCCACTCTACCCTATCAAATGCCTTCTCTGCATCCATCGTTGCCACTATCCCTGCCTCCCCCTCCGCTGGGGGCATCATTATCACCCCCAACAGCCGTCGCACGTTGACATTCAATTGTCTCCCCTTTACAAACCCTGTCTGGTCTTCATGCACCACCCCCGGGACACAATCCTCGATCCTCGTCGCTAGCACTTTTGCCAGCAACTTGGCGTCTACATTCAGGAGCGAGATAGGCCTATATGACCCGCATTGCAGCGGATCTTTATCTCGCTTCAGGATTAATGATATCGTCGCCTCCGACATTGTCGGGGGTAGAGTCCCCCCTTCTCTGGCCTCGTTAAAGGTTCTCGCCAGCAGCGGGGCCAACAAGTCCACATATTTCCTATAAAATTCCACCGGGAACCCGTCTGGTCCCGGGGCCTTCCCTGCCTGCATGTTCCCCAGCCCTTTAGTCACCTCGTCCACCCCGATTGGCGCCCCCAGACCTGCCACCTCCTGCTCCTCCACCCTCGGGAACCTTAGTTGGTCCAAGAATTGTTGCATCCCCTCTTTTCCCTTCAGGGGTTGGGACCTATATAGCCTCTCATAAAAGGTCTTAAACATCTCATTTACCTTCCCTGCACTCCGCACCGTAGTTCCCGTTTCATCCCTAACTCCCCCTATTTCCCTCGCCGCTATCCTCTTCCGAAGCTGGTGGGCCAGCAGCCGGCTCGCCTTTTCCCCATATTCGTATCTCATCCCCTGTGCCTTCCTCCACTGTGCCTTTGCCTTCCCTGTGGTCAGCAGGTCAAACTCCGTCTGAAGTCTTCGCCTCTCTCTGTATAGTCCTTCGTCCGGGGCCTCCGCATATCTTTTATCCACACTCAAAATCTCCCCCACTAATCTCTCCCTTTCTTTGCCCTCTTTTTTCTCCTTGTAAGCCCTAATGGAGATCAGCTCTCCCCTAACCACCGCCTTCAGCGCTTCCCATACTACCCCCACCTGGACCTCACCATCATCATTGGCCTCCAGGTATCTCTCAATACACCCCCGCACCCTTCCACAGACCCCCTCATCCGCCAATAGTCCCACATCCAGTCGCCAGAGTGGGCGCTGTTCCCTCTCCTCTCCTAGTTCCAGATCCACCCAGTGCGGGGCATGGTCTGAAACGGCTATGGGCGAATACTCCGTTCCTGCCACCCTCGAAATCAGTGCCCTGCTCAAAACAAAGACATCTAACCGGGAGTATACCTTATGAACATGGGAGAAAAAGGAAAACTCTTTGGCCAACGGCCTAGCAAATCTCCACGGATGCACTCCCCCAATTTGCTCCATAAACCCCCTGGGCACCTTGGCTGCTGCCGGCCTTCTTCCGGTCCTGGATCTAGACCGATCTAACCCTGGGTCCAGCACAGTATTGAAATCCCCCCCCATTACCAGGCTTCCTACCTCCAGGTCCGGGATACGTCCCAGCATCTGCTTCATAAATCCCGCATCATCCCAGTTCGGGACATATACATTGACCAGCACGACCTCCCTTCCCTGCAATCTACCACTCACCATCACATATCTACCACCGTTGTCCACCAGTATATTACTAGCCTCGAACGACACCCGTTTCCCCACCAATATCGCCACCCCTCTATTTTTTGCGTCCAACCCTGAGTGGAACACCTGTCCCACCCATCCTTTCCTTAACCTAACCTGATCCGCCACCTTCAGATGCGTCTCCTGAAGCATGACCACGTCTGCCTTCAGTCCTTTTACGTGCGCGAACACTCGGGCCCTCTTAATCGGCCCATTTAGGCCTCTCACATTCCACGTGATCAGCCGGATTCCCCGCCGCCCCCCCCCCCCCCCACGCAGACTAACCATCCCCTACTCTAGGCCAATCCCACGTCCAGGTCCCGCGCACCCACCCGTCCCCCAGGCGGCGCACTCCCGTCCCGACCACCTCTTCCCTTGCCAGCTCCCTCTCGCTCCCAGCAGCAGCAACCCAGTTGACCCCCCTCCCTCCCCCGCTAGATCCCCATCTAGCATGGTTACTCCCCCCATAATGCTTCAGAAAGTCAGCTGACTCCAACTGACCCCGGCTTCCCCCGCTCTCTCCTTGACCCCCCCGTGTGTGGAACTCTCATCCTCCTTGCGCCTATCTTCCCGCCATCATCTCCCTAGCGCGGGAAAAAACCCGCGCTTTCCTGGATCAGCCCCGCCCCCTATGGCGCAGCTTCCCCTTCCCCATCCCCCACCTCTGTCCCTTTTTCCACTGGCGCCCACATTTCTCAGTGTCCCCCCGTCAAGAAGAGAAAAAAACAACCCCCATCTATCGTCTCGATACTGTGAACCTCCCATTCCCCAATTTACATTTCTGTGCATCAACATTGTCATCTCCCCCACAGCAACAGTCCCTCAGTTCTGGTCCAATTTCTCTTTTTGGATGAAGGTCCATGCCTCGTCCGACGTTTCAAAGTAGTAGTGTCTATCTTGGTACGTGACCCACAATCGCGCCAGCTGCAGCATCCCAAACTTTACTTTCTTCTTGTGTAGCGCCGCCTTGGCCCGATTAAAACTCGCCCTCCTTCTCGCCACCTCCGCGCTCCAGTCCTGATACACTCGTATCACCGCATTCTCCCACCTGCTACTCCGTACCTTCTTGGCCCAGCTCAAAACCGCCTCTCTGTCGGTGAAGCAGTGAAATCTCACCACTATCGCCCTTGGTGGTTCTCCAGCCTTTGGTCTCCTCGCAAGGACCCGGTGAGCCCCTTCCACCTCCAGGGGGCCCGAGGGGGCCTCAGCTCCCATTAGCGAATGGAGCATCGTGTTCACATAAGCCCCAACATCAGCTCCCTCCACTCCCTCGGGGAGACCCAGAATCCGGAGGTTCTTTCTCCTCGAGCTGTTCTCCAGGGCTTCAAGCCCTTCGAGACACCTCTTATGTAGCGCCTCTTATGTGTGTCTCCATTTTTACCGCTAGGCCCAGAATCTCATCCTCGTTCTCAGCTGCCTTCGCCTTCACCCCATGGAGCTCTACCGCCTGGGCCTTTTGCGTTTCTTTTAGCCCTTCGATTGCCAACAACATCGGAGCCAACACCTCCTTCTTTAATTCCTCCACACACCGTCGAAGGAATTCCTGCTGGTCCGGGCCCCATGTCGTCTGGGCTCCATCCGTCGCCATCTTGCTTCTTCCTTCTCTTCTCTGCCGCTGCTCCAAAGGATCCTTCGCAATCTGGCCACTACCGCCGATCTTTTCCATACACACCAGGGGGGACTCCTTATTTTGTCACCCCACACTGGGTTTGGTCCAAAAAAAATTCCGTTGGGGCTCCCAAAAAGAGCCCAAAAGTCCGTTAGAACGGGAGCTGCCGAAACGTGCGGCTTAGCAGTGCATCGCCGCAACCGGAAGTCAGCTGCCTTCTTCAACTGTTGCAGTCCATGAAGTGCAGGTACATTCACAGTGCTGTTAAGGAGGGAGTTACAGGATTCTGTGACAGTGATGGAACAGCGATAGATTTCTAAGTCAGGATGGTGAGAATTGTGATGGGGAACTTCCAGGTGGTGATGCTCCCAGGTATCTACTGCCCTTTGTCATTCTAGATGGTAGTTTTTGTGGGTTTGGAAGGAGCTGCCTAAGGATCTTGGTGAATTCCTGCAGCGCATTTTGTAGATGGAACACACAGTTCCTTCTGTTCATCGGTGGTGAAGGGATTGAATGTTTGTGGAAGGGATAGTAATCAAATGGGCTGATTTGCCCTGGATGGTGTCAAGCATCTTGAGTGTTGTTGGAGCTGCTCTCATCCAGGCAAGTGGAGAGTATTCCATCACACTCCTGAATTGTGCCTTGCAGATGGTGGACAGGCTGTAGGGAGTCAGGAGGCCAGGTACTTGCCGTAGGATTCCTCACCCTGTAACCTGAACTGGTAATATTTATATGGCTAGTCCAGTTCAGTTTCTGGTCAATGGTAACCCCCAGGATGTTGATAGTGGGGGATTCAGCGATATTAATGCCATTGAATATCAAGGGGCGATGATTAAATGAAAGGAAGGTCTTTGATGAAGCAGCTGAAGATGATTGGGCTACCATGAGGAGTATCATCAGAGTGGTACCCTGGAGCTGAGATGATTGACCTCCAATCACCACAACCATTTTCCTTTGTGTCAGGTATGACTCCAACTAGCAGAGAATTTTCCCCCTGATTCCCATCGATTCCAGTTTTGCTAGGGCTCCTTGACGCCACACTCGGTCAAATGTTCCCTTTATGTCAAGGGCAGTCACTCTCACCTCATCTCTCGCAGTCAGTTCTTTTATCCATGTTTGAACCAAGGCTGTAATGAGGTCAGGAGCTGAGTGACCCTAGCGGAACACAAACTGAGCATCCGTGAGCAGTTTATTGCTGAATAATTGCCGCTTGGTGGCACTGTTAATGACCCCTTCCATCACTTTACTGATGATCGAGAGTAGACTGTACTGGGCTGTAGATGGGGCTGTAATTGGCCGTGTTATATTTGTCCTGTTTCTTAGGTACAGGACATATATGGGCAATTTTCCACATTGCCAGGTAGATGCCAGTATTGTAGCTGTACTGGAACAGCTTGGCTAGGGGCACGGCAAGTTCTGGAGAACAAGTACTTTTGCCGGAATATTGTCAGGGCCCGTCGCCTTTTCAATATCCAGTGCCTTCAGCCGTTTCTTGATATCACGTGGAGTGAATCGTATTGGCTGAAGACTGACATCGGTGATGCTGGATCATCCACTCGGCACTTCTGGCTGAAGATTGTTGCGAATGCCTCAGCCTGGTCTTTTGCACTAATGTGCTGGGCTCCTCCATCATTGAGGATGGGGATATTTGTGGAGCCTCCTCCTCCAGTGAGTTGTTTAATTGTTCACCATCATTCATGGCTGAATGTGGCAGGGCTGCAGAGCTTAGATCTGATCCATTAGTTGTGCAATCACTTAGCTTCGTCTATTTTTGCTGATTATGCTGTTTGGCAAATAGTGCTGGTTTGTAGCTTCGCCAGATGTACACCTCATTTTTAGCAATGCCTGGTGCTGCTCTTGGCATGCCCACCTGCACTCTTCATTGAACCAGGGTTGATCCCCTGGCTTGGTGGTAATGGTAGAGTAGGGGATATGCTGGGCCATGAGATTACAGATTGTGGTCAATACAATTGTGCTGCTGCTAATGGCCCACGGCACCTCATGGATGCCCAGTTTTGAGTTGATCGATCTGTTCGAAGTCTATCCCATTTAACACGGTTATGACTCAGGTATGACACCAACTAGCAGAGAATTTTCCCCCTGATTCCCATCGATTCCAGTTTTGCTAGGGCTCCTTGATGTCACACTCGTCAAATGTTCCCTTTATGTCAAGGGCAGTCACTCTCACCTCATCTCTAGCAGTCAGTTCTTTTATCTACACAACACGATGGAGGGTATTCTCAATGTGAAGACGGGACTTCCTCTCCACAAGGACTGTGCAGTGGTCACTCCTGCCGATACTGTCATGGACAAATACATCTGTGGCAGGCAGGTTAGTGAGGATGAGGTCAAGTATGTTTTTCCCTCTTGATGGTTCTTCACCACTTGTCACAGTCCCAGTCTAACAGCTACGTCCTTTAGAACCTGACTAGCTTGGCCTGTGATGATACTACCAAGCCATCCTTGCTGATGGACATTGAAATCCCCCACCCAGAGTACCTTCTGTGCACTCGCCACCCTCAGTGCATCCTCCCAATTACCATCCTGGCATGTTTATCAATCAAAAGCTACACCAATCCCTTAACATACAGGTGGTTTGCTACCACAGGCAGTGAATTCTGTAGCTCTATGCCCAGTTTTCTGTTGCAGTCATAGTTTGTACATCCTGGCCCAGCCCACTGTGTTTACTTTATTCCAGCCATGTCACCAAGTTACAAGCTGATTACAAGGCAATAGGGCCTATCCTCTCCAAAAATAGCTCATGACTCTTGTCAGGAACCCTGGCACAGGTACATAGTTGGCCTCCAGCATGAACCATGCGAGGAACAGAAATATAATTGAATAAACAATTAGCATTCTCAATCAACACTCTGAAACACTCTGCATGAACCATTTCAGAAGCAATTTGCAGTCCACCCCTGTGTCAGTATCCAGAATTATGTGCCACAGTTTTGCCATAATGAGGACCCAACCCTGATCACCAAATGGGCAGCATGATGGGCAATAGGCGCTGGTGCAGGAACAGGAGAGGCATCAACCACCAGTGCCCAAGTTTCTGAGCTCTCAGACAACAGCTCATTGAAGAGTGCCCCACTTAGAGCATTAATCATTATACCAGGAAATAATGCCACAATCCTTATCATTGTCCATACTACAACCACCCAATTATTACCTTCCTTCAGTCCAGCCATACAGGCTTCCCTCACTTAACTCCCGATTTAATCAGCGACTCCTAATCCAGAACAAAATTAAATGATCAAACAACCCAATTCCGTCGCTATCTAACAGTCAACAGAAATAATTATGGACCACCCTTTTGTGAGCCTTGAGTGTCTGTTCCTGTGTGCTTGTTTATGTATCCCCATGCTCCTGGGAAGAGTTCCCCAGTGATTAATGCTTGGCAGGTGGGAGGTGGGGGTTCCTGTTGTAACTCCTTCAGATGGCTATCAGTTCAAGTGGTGGCGGCTAACCTCAAGTAGCTCCGGCCTTTCAGAGCATCAGCTGCAGACTGCAGTATCTTGGCTTGGGCTGTCGGTGCCTGGCCCAGTTAACTGCATGACAGCATGAGCACTGGTGGAATGGGTGGCAGGGAAGGAGGCAAGACTTCATCCTGGAGCAACACGGTAGCATTGTGGATAGCACAATTGCTTCACAGCTCCAGGGTCCCAGGTTCCATTCCAGCTTGGGTCACTGTCTGTGCGGAGTCTGCACATCCGCCCCGTGTGTGCGTGGGCTTCCTCCGGGTGCTCCGGTTTCCTCCCACAGTCCAAAGATGTGCAGGTTAGGTGGATTGGCCATGATAAATTGCCCTTAGTGTCCAAAATTGCCCTTAGTGTTGGGTGGGGTTGCTGGGTTGTGGGGATAGGGTGGAGGTGTGGACCTTGGGTAGGGTGCTCTTTCCAAGAGCAGGTGCAGACTCGATGGGCCGAATGGCCTCCTTCTGCACAGTAAATTCTATGAAATCTATGAAATCTAAGGACAGCAGGCATCTCTCCCATGAACTGCGCCAAGGTCACTTTCCTGGGAATTTGCTAGCTTGTCAATTACTCTGCAACAAAGTTGGACATGACAGAGGGTGAACGTCAGTGATGGGAAATTTGGAAATCTTTGGTCCAAATCAGCTTTTTCCTCCCGAGCACGTGACACTTAGCACTTTTCATCCTCCAGTCAACACATGCTTTTCATCCTGTTACAATGGATTGGATTCAAACACAGGTCCTAGAGGTAAAAGGAGGGAATCTTTGGCTGTCACATGTTTATATAATTAATGAATTTCGAATGAGTCCCCGACGCGGCAGGGAATCCAGCATCGGGGGAAAAAACGGGATCGGTGATGGATGCTAATCCGTTTCCGATGCTCCGGTTCTCCGCTGGCAGCAGTATTGAGGTTTGCACCCCGCACCAGCGGGAGGATGCAAATAGGTCAAAAATACTTCCCTGTTGTGTGCTCCGGCCCTGTGGGCCAGGATTCACACAGGCATGGATTGGTATAAGTATTTCCCAGCATGGGCTTGATGTGGTGTACCTCATGGTGGGCCAAGGGGGTGGGTATTTAAGGTAGGTGCACCCCAAGTCTATCAGAGTGCCCCCCTCTCCCCACAATGCAAATCCTGCCCACGCCACCACCCAACCCCCCCATACCAGACCCCCACTAGACCTCCACCACCAGTCCTCCCCACCAAACACTGCAACAGAGACCCCCCACTACACCCCCCACCAGAGACCCACACAAGAGATCCTATCAGACCGTCACCAGAGACCCCATCAAAGACCTTTATTAGAGAGCCCCTCAACAGAGACTCCCCTTCGGAGACCCCCTCCAGAGACCCTCATCAGCCCTCCCCAAAAGAACCCCACCAGATCCCCCCACTGAAGACCCCTATCAGAGATATCTACCAGAAACTCCCACCCCCTTATCAGTCCCCCTTCTGAGACCCCTGCCAGAGATCCCCACCAGAGACCCCCAATAGACTCCCCCACCACAGACCCCGAACAGATCCCCCCCACCAGAGGCCCCATTAGAGACCCCCATAAGAGTGAGCCCCCAATAACTGAGCACTCCCCCTAACTGGAATCCCCCATAGCAGGAACAACACCCCCCCCCCCCCCCATAGCAGCAAAACCCACCCCCATCAGTCACACCTACCTGAGAAGGGTAGAGTGGGTTAGGATCGAGGAGGAATCTTGTAAGGGTTCTAGTTTGAGGGCTATGGTGAAGGCAGCATTGCCAATGGCTCCGAGTAGGTAGTCGGGGAGTCCAGTGGTGCAGTGCACGGTGAAGATATGGAATCAGCTGAGGAGGCATTTTAGGGTGGAAGGGATGTCGGTGCTAACGCCGCTGTGCGAGAATCATGAGTTTGAGCCGGGGGGGATGGATAGTGTATACAGGAGGTGAAGGGAAGTGGGGCTGGTCAAGGTGAGGGATTTGTATTTGGAGGAAGGGTTCGCTAGTTTGGAGGAGCTAAGTGAGAGGGTAGAGCTGCAGAGGGGGAGTGAGTTCAGCTATCTGTAGGTTAGGGACTTTGCACAAAAGGTCTGGGGGAGGTTCCCTAGATTGCCGGGATACATCTTGCTGGAGCGACTGCTGCTCCCAGATGTGGAAGGGGAGGGAAGAATTGGTGATATATATAAGTGGATGGGCGAGCAGGGAGGTGAGCGGAGGGTGAAGATCAAGGAGAAATGGGAAGGGGAGTTGGAAGAGGAGATCAATTGGGGATCAATAGCAGTGGAGTGAGGCACTGCGAAGGGTAAACGGGACCTCCTCTTGTGCAAGGACGAGCCTGATACAGTTTAAGGTGGTGCATAGGACTCGGGCGAGAATGAGTGGGTTCTTTCAGGGGGTAGCAGATGAGTGTGAGAGGTGTGGGCGGGGGGCCAGCCAATCACACGCACATGTTTTGGAGTTGCGAAAAATTGGGAAGATTCTGGGCAGGAGTGTTCGCCGTCTTAGCCAGGATAGTGGAGGAGGAGGAGGACCTGGACCCTTTGGTGGTGATATTTGGGGTTTCAGAGAAGCTGGAGCTCATGGAGAAGAAGAAGGCTGATGTCATGGCCTTCACCTCTCTGATTGCACGGCGGCGATTTTGCTGG
The DNA here is from genome assembly GCF_047496885.1 of Scyliorhinus torazame. Taxonomy (NCBI): domain Eukaryota; kingdom Metazoa; phylum Chordata; class Chondrichthyes; order Carcharhiniformes; family Scyliorhinidae; genus Scyliorhinus; species Scyliorhinus torazame. The sequence goes on along the minus strand of NW_027308579.1, from coordinate 52,879 downwards.
AGTGGCGGCCGGCATCGCCACTGGGGGTAGCGGCTAGGTTGGGTGACCGGTACAACTTCCTGCGGTTGGAGAAGATTAAGTACGAGTTAAGGGGCTCAGCAGGGGGGTTTGAAAACAGGTGGGGGATGTTTGTGACCGTGTTTGAGGAGTTATTCATCGCAGGATGGTGGGGGGTAGGGGAAGGGTGGAGGAGGGGGGTGAAAAAGAGGGAAAATCTGTGCAGCTTGTACAGTTGATTATTGGGAAGTATGTTTCTCAGGGTGTTTATTTGCTGTAACCTGCTTTGATACATGTTTGTAATAAAATGCATTTTTTTAAAAAGTCACCCCTGCCTGAAGCTAAAAGAGCAGTCCAGGCAGAAACAGTTAAAACAAATCAGTGCTTTTTCACTCACCTGTACCTGACACCTGCTGCCTCAGGAAGATAAGTACCAGTTGCAACTTAAAAGGAAGCTAAAACCACATCACAAGACTTCAAATCCCCTCATATAATTTGATCTGCAAGACTTCTATTCACTTCAAAGTGAAATAACTTTCAATAGCCTGTAATTGACAACTTCCAGACAGCCAGCTATCTGGATTGATTATTTTAATTTCCGTTCAAGCCTGAATGGACCTCAAGTACCCTGATTTGAAAGTAACCACAATGTTTATAAACATCTAGCTATGCCTGACAGCTCACAACCACATCAAAAGCAGGTAAATGCTTTCTGCTGAGAAAAGAGGAAGTGAAAGCACTTAACCCCCAAATGTTTATAAACAATGCAGTTAATTAACCTAAAATTGCAGTTAATTGCTCAACATTTACTTTTAAATTCATTTTGAGGTCTTCGTGATGGAGTTTCTGTTGTTAAGCACTTTTACCCCAGGTCCTATGCCTGTGATTACCAGTGTGAGTAACCTGGAGCAAATTTCTGGGATATTTCAAGAATAACTTATGAGATGAAACAGTTTACCTTGGTGATTGGGAAGATTAATGAGGTATACATATGATAATATCTAGAGTCAAGGCATTTGATAGGGGCTGACTGCCAAATACATAGAAGGCAGAATCAAAGTGGAACCATGAGGAGAGGTTGAATAAACTTGGTTTGCTCTCACTGGAACGAAGACGGTTGAGGGACGACTTGATAGAGGTCTACAAAATTATGCGGGGCATAGACAGAGTGGATAGTCAGAGACTTTTTCCCAGGGTAGAGGGGTCAATTACTAGGGGACATAGGTTTAAGGTGCAAGGGGCAAGGTTTAGAGGAGATGTACGAGGCAAGTTCTTTACAGGGTAGAGGGTGCCTGGAACTCGCTGCCAGGGGAGGTGGTGGAAGCAGGAACGATAGTGACGTTTAAGGGGCATCTTGACAAATACACGTATAGGATGGGAATAGAGGGATACGGATCCCGGAAGTGTCGAAGATTTTAGTTTAGATGGGCAGCATGGTCGGCGCAAGCTTGGAGGGCCGAAGGGCCTATTCCTGTGCTGCACTTTACTTTGTTCTTTGTTCATGGTATAATTGCCAGACCCTCAGAAGCAAAGGAGGCCAGTTAACACCTAATAGGCTCAGAAGCAGACAAGCCAGTTTTCAGCTAGCAGTCTGAAGACCAGGTTTTCATCTAACAGCCTATATGTCTTAGAGCCAAGACAGTGCAGAAGACCTTAATAAAGAAGTTTAAATATCTTTTCTGAAACAGGACAAAACATTTCCCAGACTTGATTACCACCCCTACATTGTGTGGTAACTATAAACTGGTTTTAACTCATGGATTTATTTAACTCGGATGTTGTTTCAGGAAACAGGGAAGTCTTAAGGAGTTCAAGGACCGTGGATATATTTTGGCACAAGGGATACGTTCTACTTAAACTGTGTGAGTGTTCAGGAATTCATATACCTTAATTGTCTTGTCTTAAGAGTAGTCCTGTTTGTGTGCGTTTCTTTTTTCTTTACTTTAATAAATATTCTTTAATATTTGTTACATGACGTCTGGGCTATTTATTCTCACTGGAATTTCACTAGCCTCCTCGCAGCAATACAAAACAAAACTATAGACCCCCATGAATCGGTGTTCCAGGATGAGAAACCCGCGCAGAAATATCAGCATGCTTCATGACACTCCTCATAGTCAAAGGATATCCGCAAACGGCATGGTGATGCCCGTGCACTAGCCTCAGACCACTGTGGATAGAAGGCATTGCAATCGTCATGCCGCTACACTGGCCAAGCACACGATAGAAATGCTGAAGATGTGATTCCCATGCCTGGACAGATCTGATGGAACACTCCAGTACAGTCTCCAGAGGGTCGCGCAGATCATTGTGACTTTGCTGCTCACTGGACAACCTGGCGCTGAAAAGAAAGGGGGGGGGGTGAGGGGGGGGGGGGTGCGACTTACCAGATGATGAAATGGAGGAGCTGTATGTCTGAACCTGGAAGGGGATGAGAACGATGAGTTCAAGAAAACCAACACTGCAGATGATGAGGCCACAGCACAGGCCAGACAAAGCAGGCGTTCACTGGAGGCCCTTATAGCCAGAAGATTCCAGGGGGAGACAAGATGGAGTGAGCATCCCCTTGGACAAGTGACCTACACAAGGGACCGACAGGAACTGGAGCTTTGCGACTCCTACTTTTTCATCAATGCACTTCAAAATGACTGCCAGTCATCCATATTAGCCTCCCGTTGGCCTGCTCCTTTGGAGGTTGATGAACCTTTGGAAACATGCTTCTTTGTTGAGATGAGGTGCTGTCTGGAGGAGAATGTGTTGCCATCAAAGGTCCATAGGTGCTGACCCTTCAAGCATCTCTGCAAAACACCAGTATCAACAGCAGCCTACATGATTCAGGAGCTGATCCACTAACGTTAGTGGCCTTCTAAGTGGTAGCCTTCAATTAGACCAGATGATGCCCGTACCAATTAGCGCCAGATGGCCTACTCCTGCTTCTAGTTCTTATGTTCTTATGTTCTTATCATACCTCTTCTTTAATGCAGATATTGAGTCCTCATGGGCAAAATGAAAACTCGCTGACACCATGAAGCCCACAGGCTCACATGTGGTTTCCAGTGTAGAGCATATTTAAGTTTCAGTGCTTTACTGCTCATACTCCATTTCTCCCATCAACAGCATCTGAAGCCACGATCATCCTCAATGGATCCATAGTCCACCATGCCTGGACATTTGGAATTAACATTTGTGAACGCTGCCAGTGGCGGAGTGAGGGGATGCACAGTGCTTTGTCTGTACATTGAACTGAGAGCCATGTGACCCCAACACAGACAATTGCACAGTGAAGAGACACTCAGGCCTGTAGGCTGGAGCGGCAGGACACTCAGCTGATTATGAAGGCCAGAGTTTCGTAGACTTAAGGTGGCAAGGTACTCACACACATTGTTCAGCTTATTAGGTGTAAAGTCAGAAAGTCACGTGTGAGGTTGCCAGACAGGAATGCACGCTACCTTCGAGTACGAGCTCATAGCATGGAAGCCCTGGCAGATGACAGCGCATTGAGTTCCAGGACATATCACGCTTCACCATTGGTTAACACGTCTGTCCTTTAACACTGTACCTTCACCTTTTAATGATGCAGACGAGCTGGAAAACCACTTTCGTCTCTGTGTCACACAGCCAAGAGTGAACATGAGATAGCCCAGCAAAGCCTCTGAATGACGTTGTTTCCTCACAAATGCCATTATAGATGAGGCACCACTGCTGTCAGAATTGATATGAAAACAGCCTACACTACAGTAAAATGGAAGTAAACCACACAGACAACATGCCCATGATAGCGTCATCCACAGTAAGTGGAGGAGGGACCACGGTGTGTTACCTGATTGACTGCAACACAGCTCTTAATAAAAAGGAGGCAAACATAACCGGAGATGTGGAATGGGGCATATTCCGTTTACAGTTGTGCACATTATATACACCGTGCTACCATTGTGCTCCAAATATTTCTTTGTTTTCTTTGTTTGCTTTTGCAACATCAATGACAGAGGAGGAAGCAGCCTGCTAACTGATACGACCTATGCCTGTGAATACCTCAGCGGGGGTCTTTTGGAGAGCCGAGAGCTGCAGGGGTCCGGCCTGCTTTGGATGTTCTCCTGTGACCAGATGCACCTTCTTTGGCCAGTGGATCAGGAGATGATGGGGTCACTGGAAGAGGAGAGTTGGATCGGTGGGACACTCCTGGAGTCACCTGAGTATATGGCCCTGGGCTGTTGGTCTTTCTCCTTATGGGTGACTGAGTCCATGCGGCTGGCTGACTCCATGAGGAGAAGGAGCAACTGGAGTGAGATTGAGCTGCCTTGTCCTTTCTCATGTTTACATTGTTGGAGGCTATCTATTGTTTCAGTGATGGAGTTCAGCCCTCTCGGTACTGATGTCCTGGACCAAGGTCTCCATGTCAGCTGTCATCCTGACAGTGTAACCTCAGTGCGTTGGCATGCCAGCACTTTCACCTCAGCCTGAAGCGGGCAGACTCCTCCATTGTCCGTTGCAATCTGAGGCATGCAACCAGCATCCCTTCCCGATGTTCCCGTGGTTGTCGCTGCAGATTCAGAAACCAAGTCCGGAGGCTCGTCATCTAACTCAGACTCAGCAGATTCCTTGTCTCCAAGAGTACTCCGAGTGCCGGCAACTTCGGCTGTGCATGAGGTGGGCCAGATTGTGTGTTGTGCTCACCAGATTGTGACCTGAGCCTGCTGGAGATCTAGGTCCCATCGGGTTGTGTGTGTCTGAGCTGGCAGGGGCTGTGGATGAGTGCTGCGATGGTTCTCCCAACGTCCGGTCCTCAGGGTCCTCGCCCGAGATGCTCCCAGGATTGTGGCTGGCGTCCTGGTTGGCTGAGGGCATCGGGCTTGTGGCAGATGTGCCCAGGAGAGAAAGTGGACAGTATTAATCTCTGTCAGAACAGAGCACTCACAGTAGCATTGACAGAGGGATGATCTGGTGCACGATTCTCATATGGGTGCTGCCACCAGCCTCACTGCCGCTGCAGGAATGGTCAGCGTCATCTCCGGTCACCATGATGACTTTGTTCTCGAAGTTACTGAGGACCTTGAGTTCCGCACTCCACCCACCGGTCTGGGCCATCTCCCTTTTATTGTGCGCAACATTGCCCTCCATAAAGGCCAATGGAGAGTAAGCAATATGCATGGGAGGGCAGATGAGAAAGATGGCTGGCATTTGTGGGTAGTTCGCGGAGCCATCTACAGAATGAGGATGAGATCAGTCGCGGGGATGGGGCCAGCTGGAGATGTGCGGGTGTGTGTGAGAGACTGAGTGGTGATGTCCATTGAGCTGGCAGTGACTGAGATGCCTGTGGATGTGTGATGGCCTTGTGAATGTGTCAGGTGAGAGTACCTTTAAGACATGGATGTTTAAGCAATGTACCTTTAAGAAAACAGTGATGTCAGAGAGTGGGTGGAGCTGGGCTTTAGATCAGCCATTTTGCAGTTTTTAGTTGCAGTTTGAAAAGAGCTTGGCAGTGTCTGTGTTTGCAGTGAGCTGGATCTCTGCCATGAAAGACTATCACTTGATCATTTGGGTGATTTAAACTCATAATAGTCAAGCCTTTAACCTGATGTGATTCTGTTTAAAGGTGTTAAGTCTCTTGGAAGTTTGAAGGAACATTTTGAGGAATTAGTTACTGTAGCAATATTTTCGGAGTTATCTTTGAAGTAAGGGGTGTTAAGAGATGCAATGTTTATTTAAGATGTTAAGTTGAGTTCATGGAATAAACAGTGTTTTGTGTTTAAAACCCCACGTGTCCATAATTGTAATCCCATACCTAGGGAACAAGCCGTGTGCTAGGAAAAGCAACAAATACATGAAGGGGGGAGGTTGGTTGAACTCCATGATACATTTTGGGGTCCTGAAAATGCCTCACCCATAACAATTGGGAGCTCGTCCCGGATAAAAGTCTATCTATTGGATTGGCTTTTGTGAACTTAAAGACAGTGAAGGATTGTTGCTTTTCCGGTGTGGTATTTTAGTTTAAGTGGGGAGTGTATTGTGGACAATGGCTCTTTCAGAGGCTGAGAAGTTTTTGGGTGTGGAGACTGTCACACGCAGTACTTTACGGACAGAGACCGAAAAGCAGACTGTTGGGTCTGGCAAGAACATTGCAGTTAACATTACCTGACAAAATGTGAAAAGATGAGGTAATTATGGCGGTGGTTAAGCATTTAAAGTTGCCTGAGATAGAGTTTGACTCATGGGAAATGGCAAAAATTCAGTTGCAAATTAAACAACTGGAACATGAAAAATAATTAAAGCAGCTGGAATACGAAAGAGATAGCGAGGAAAAAGAAAAGGAGAGAGAAGAAAGAAACAAAGAAGGAGTTAGAGAGGAAATGGAAAAGAGAGAGAGTTTGAACTTCGGAAAATGGATCTGCAACATGAAAATCAGTTAAAATTGGCAGACACAAAGGGACTCGTTCAGGTGGAGGAGATGGATGAGGATAATGAGACAGAGCATCATCGTCGAAGACGTGGTGGTGATCTATTTAAATATGTCCAAGCATTGCCAACGTTTGACGAAAAGGAGGGAGAAGCCTTTTTCATTTCATTTGAGAAGGTAGTTAAACAAATGCAATGGCCACAGGACATGTGGGTATTACTGATTCAAACAAAGCTGGTAGGTAGGGCGAGTGAAGTGTTTGCATCACTACCGGAGGAGGTATCTGGAACGTATGAGGAGGTGAAGAAATCCATCTTAAGTGCATATGAGCTAGTGTCTGAAGCTTACAGACAAGGGTTTAGAAATTTAAGGGAAGAATTTGGTCAAACATACATGGAGTTTGAAAGGCTCAAACAGAGTAATTTTGATAGGTGGATAAGGGCTTTGAAAATAAACCAAAGGTATGAAGCTCTCAGAGAAATTATGCTTTTGGAGGAGTTTAAAAATTCAATTCCTGACGTAGTGAGAACACATGTGGAAGAACAGAGGGTTAAAACTGCGAGATTAGCAGCGGAAATGGCAGATGATTATGAATTAGTTCATAAATCAAAGATTGGTTTCCAACATCAGTTTCAGCGGTGAGGGATAGAAACTGGGGACATGAGAAATACTCAAGTGGTAAAGGTAAAGGTGATCTGATGGGAGACAATAAAGAGAGTGTACCTCAGATTAAAAAAGAAATCCAGGAGGGTGGAAAAGAAATGAAAAGTTTCAGATGTTTTCACTGTAATAAACTAGGCCATGTAAAGTCACAGTGTTGGTGGTTGAAGAAAAGCACTGGAAAGGCTGATGTGGTAAAACAGGATAAGACAGTGGGGTTTGTTAGAGTGGTAAAGGAAAGCCCAAGGGATGCGAAGGAGGTGCAAACGATTGTACAGCCTGTTCAAGAAGTAATTGTTAAGAAGGTGCCAGATGTATTTAAAGAATTTACTTGTGTGGGTAAAGTTTACTCATGTGTATCAGGAGGTGCAGGTAAATAAGTCACAATTTTAAGAGATACAGGGGCTAGTCAATCTTTAATGGTAAGAAATGAGGAATTATGTAGTTTGGGAAGAATGTTGCCAGAAAAGGTGGTGATATGTGGAATTCAGGGTGAGAGGAGTAGAGTTCTATTATATAAGGTAAGGTTGGAAAGTCCAGTAAAGAGTGGTGAAGTGGTAGTAGGAATAATAGATAAACTACCTTGTCCAGGAATACAGTTTATCTTGGGTAATGATGTAGCTGGATCGCAGGTGGGAGTGATGCCTACTGTGGTTGATAAGCCAGTGGAAAATCAGACAACTGAAGGGTTGAAGGACGAATATCCTGGGATTTTTCCGGATTGTGTAGTAACAAGGTCGCAAAGTCACAGGTTAAGACAAGAGGAGAAATCAAAGAGTGAAGATGAAGTTGAAGTGCAATTATCAGAAACGATTTTTGATCAGATGGTTGAAAAAGAACAAGAACAGGTGGAGGATGAGGCGATATTTTTAGTTCAGGAAAATTGGCGGAGTTACAACAGAAAGATGTAGAAATAAAACGGATATATCAGAAAGCATATACGGAAGAGGAATCTGAGAGTATACCAGTGTTTTTACCGTAAAAATGATGTCTTGATGAGAAAATGGAGACCTGGACATATGCAGGCGGATGAAAAGTGGGCAGAGGTTCATCAAGTAGTATTGCCGGTAGGGTATAGAAAGGAGGTGTTGCGAGTTGCACATGAGGTACCAGTAGGAGGTCATTTGGGAATAAGGAAAACTCAAGCTAAAATCCAGAAACATTTTATTGGCCTGGACTACATAAAGATGTAGTTAAATTTTGTCAATCATGTCACGCATGTCAAGTGATAGGGAAACCTCAAGCAGTGATAAAACCAGCGCCCTTAATATCCATTCCAGCATTTGAGGAAACTTTTACGAAGGTCATAATTGATTGTGTAGGACCGCTTCCTAAAACAAGTTTCTACTAGGTTTCCAGAGGCCATTCCAGTACGTAATATTACAGCTAAAAGGACTGCGGAGGAGTTACTTAAATTCTTTACTAGGTATGGACTATGAAATTCAATCGGATCAAGGATCAAATTTTACTTCAAATTTATTCAAAGAAGTTATGGATAGCTGAGGAATAAAACAATTTAAATCAACTGCGTACCATCCAGAATCGCAGGGAGCGTTAGAAAGGTGGCATCAGATATTAAAGACAATGTTGAGGGCGTATTGTCAAGCTTATCCAGAGGATTGGGATAAAGGAATCCATTCGTATTGTTTGCAATTAGGGATGCACCTAATGAGTCTACCAAATTTAGTCCTTTTGAACAAATTTTTGGTCATGTGGTAAGAGGACCACTTAAATTGATTAAGGAAAAATTGGTGGGTGAGAAATCAGAAATTACACTATTGGATTACGTGTCAAATTTTAGGGAACGATTAAATAGAGCAGGTGAATTGGCGAGACAACATTTGAAAGTTGTACAAAATGTGATGAAACGGGTAGCGGACAAGAAATTCAAAGTTCGTAGTGTTAAGTTACATTCCAGAGGAAAAACTAACTGACCTGAAAGAGTTATTGATATCACATGGGCAAGTTTGTAGAGAAAACTGGGAAGTACTAAAATGGCTATACATGATGTCGATGTGGGAAATGCTGTTCCTATCAAACAACATCCATATAGACTTAATCCTTTAAAATTGGCACAGGTTAACAGAGAGATTGAGACTATGCTGAAGAATGGCATAATTTAAGTGGGTTGCAGCCAATGGAGCTCACCAATAGTGATGGTACCTAAACCAGATGGTACCCAACGGTTGTGTGTGGACTATCGAAAGGTGAATGCAGTTGCAAGAATGGACTCTTATCCTATCCCATGTTTGAAGGATTGCATTGAGAAAGTGGGACAATCTGCTTTTATTTCCAACTTCCAGACCTGGAAAGAGCATTTAAAACATCGCATGGAGTTCTTTGATCAACTTCAGGAGGTGGGTTTGGTGATGAACCTAGCCGAAAGTGAATTTGGAGAAGCCCAAATCACTTTCCATGCGGAGTTTCCAATACCCTCAAGACGAAGGGAAATAATGCGATTTCTTAGCATGAATGGATTTGATTGAACAAAAGTTTTGTGGCGTGATTACTCCACTGATGGACTTGCTAAAGAAACATCAAAAATTTCAAGGGACAGCGGACTTTCAACAGGCTTTTGATTGCCTCAAAGCTGTGATCACCAATGCTCCTGTATTGGAGAATTGCAAGGGGTTCTGTGGTCAGATTGAACTAAAGTATCTGATTCTAAAGAGAAATGCCGAGGAGTAGAGGAATGAATGGATCGTGCAGAGACTTTCTTGTTCAAAGAGACTGTCAATCGAGAAGGATTTCGGTTGGAGGAAGAAGAGCAAAGAAAAATGGACTATGTTATTATGCAAGTTTGCGTGTGTTTTTTTTTGTGAAATGAAAAAGTATTTTACCGTGTGCATTTCTTAGTGGATGGTGCAAAAGTGAAAAATGAAACCATCTTGAAGTTGATGGTTTATTTTTTTTCTTGGTGGGAGGTGTCATGTGAGAGTACCTTTAAGACATGGATGTTTAAGCAATGTACCTTTAAAAAAAAACAGTGATGTCAGAGAGTGGGTGGAGCTGGGCTTTAGATCAGCCATTTTGCAGTTTTTAGTTGCAGTTTGAAAAGAGCTTTTCACTATTACACGTGAGAACACAACCCACCAGGTACGCGGTACATACTCGTGCGACTCGGCCAACGTTGTCTACCTCATACGCTGCAGGAAAGGATGTCCCGAAGCGTGGTATATTGGCGAGACCATGCAGACACTGCGACAACGAATGAACGGACATCGCGCAACAATCACCAGGCAGGAATGTTCCCTTCCAGTCGGGGAACACTTCAGCAGTCAAGGGCATTCAGCCTCTGATCTCCGGGTAAGCGTTCTCCAAGGTGGCCTTCAGGACGCGGGACAACGCAAAATCGCCGAGCAGAAATCTATAGCCAAGTTCCGCACACATGTGTGCGGCCTCAACCGGGACCTGGGATTCATGTCACATTACATTCACCCCCCACCATCTGGCCTGCGAAATCCTACCAACTGTCCTGGCTTGATACAATTCACACCTCTTTAACCTGGGGTTACCCCATCTCTGGATCTGTAAAGATTTAATCACCTGCTAATGGTCGCATTCCAAGCATTGTTTGGCATCTTTGAATTTGTCTATATATGTGTTTCTGGAACAGACCTCTTCATTCACCTGAGGAAGGAGCAGTGCTCCGAAAGCTAGTGACATCGAAACAAACCTGTTGGACATTAACCTGGTGTTGTAAGACTTCGTACTGTGCTCACCCCAGTCCAACGCCGGCATCTCCACATCATGAAAAGAGCTTGGCAGTGTCTGTGTTTGCAGTGAGCTGGATCTCTGCCATGAAAGACTATCTCTTGATCATTTGGGTGATTTAAACTCATAATAGTCAAGCCTTTAACCTGATGTGATTCTGTTTAAAGGTGTTAAGTCTCTTAGAAGTTTGAAGGAACATTTTGAGGAATTATTTACTGTTGCAATATTTTCGGAGTTATCTTTGAAGTAAGGGGTGTTAAGAGATGCAATGTTTATTTAAGATGTTAAGTTGAGTTCATGGAATAAACAGTGTTTTGTGTTTGAAAACCCACGTGTCCATAATTGTAATCCCACTCCTAGGGAACAAGCCGTGTGCTAGGAAAAGCAACAAATACATGAAAGTGGGAGGTTGGTTGAACTCCATGATACATTTTGGGGCTCTGAAAATGACTCGCCCATAACAATGCGTGAGCTGAGAGCGGTAATGTGATTGACTTACCCTGGTGGAACAGATGAGATCATTCATCCTCTTTCTCCACTGTATGGTCAACGTCGTCTGGGCAACATTTGCACTGACCAGCGCTGCCACCAGCCCCCAAGCCGGTTTTGTGATGTTGCTGCCCATCTTGCCATCAGAGCAGCAGCACAGAACATCATTCCAGGCCTGCATGGTGTTCAGTAGGTGCTCAAGTGAGGTATCACTAAACCTGGGTGTAGTATTCTTTTTCAATTTTGAGATAATCTCTTCAATGGAGCTGTCTTGGGCTGCTAGTATTGAGAACTGTGCACGCTGCGGCTGTTTAAATATGATACCCAGAGTAAGGAAGTGGTGAGGCGGGGTGGGCAAACTGGAGGCCGCCCGTCAGCGATCCGGCAGATTTCACATGAATATATAATTAATGAGGCGGGACGGGGACAATATGACACAACCACACTTGGATTTGGATTTGGATTTATTGTCACGTGTACTGATGTCATGTGAGAGTACCTTTAAGAAATGGGTGTTTCAGAAATGTACCTTTAAGAAATGGGTGTTTATTAGTGATGTCAGAGTGTGGGTGGAGCTGGGCTGTCTGTCAGCTTTTTACTTTTGTTTTAGGTTGTTTGCTGCAGGGTGTGTTTTAGTTTTGTTTTCAGTGTTGCAGCTGAAGCCAGACAGAGCAGGTGCACTGTTGATCTCTCTGCTACGGAAATACTATCTCTTGATCATTTGGTGAATTCAGAATTATAAATGTTTTCAGTAGTGAATGTAAACCTGATGTGCTTCTGTTAAAAGGTGTTTATTTTGTTTTTTGGCTGTTGTTTGGGAAGTTATTAAGGATTACTTAGTGTTGTATTCTTTGGGGGTTGTATTTGAATTGATGGTTGCTAAGATGTTCACAGTATGTTTCAAAAAGGTTAACTTGCGTTCATAGAATAAACATTGTTTTGCTTTATAAATTACTTTTCAATTTCTGCTGTACCACACCTGTAGAGTGGGCCGCGTGCTCCCCATACCACAATCTCTTAAAAGTTGTGGGTCAGGTGAACTCCATGATACACTTTGGGATTCCCTAAACCCTGGCCCATAACAAATTGGGGGCTCGGAGGGGAATAAAAGTCTATCTATTGGATTGGCTTTGTGAACTTAAAGACAGTGAGGGGTGAGCATATTGTGGTTGTTTTTCAGGTGTGGTATTCTAGGTTAAGTGGGCAGTGTGTTGTGGACAATGGCTCTTTCAGAGGCTTAGAAGTGTTTGGGGGTGGAGACAGTCACACGCAGTACCTTACGGACACAGACGAAAAACAGACTGTTAGATTTGGCAAAAACATTGCAGTTAACATTACCTGACAAAATGCGAAAAGATGAGGTAATTATGGTGGTGGCGAAGCATTTAAAGTTGCCGGAGATGCAGTTTGACTCATTGGAAATGGCAAAAATTCAGTTACAAATTAAACAAATGGGACATGAAAAAGAATTAAAGCAGCTTGAATACGAAAGAGAGAGAGAGGAACAAAAAAAGGAGAGAGAAGAAAGGAGAAAAGAAAGAATAGCCCTAGCAGAACAAAAAGAAAGAGAAAGGGAGATTCGGATCAAGGAAAAAGATAAAGAGAGAGAGTTTGAACTTCAGAAAATGGCCATGAAACATGACAGTCAGTTAAAATTGGCAGACGTAAAGGATAACGTACAGTTGGATGATAGTGATGAGGATAGTGAGAAAGAGCGTCAACGTCGAAGGTGTGGTGGGGATCTATTTAAATATGTCCAAGCATTGCCAAGGTTTGACGAGAAAGAGGTTGAAGCCTTTTTCATTTCATTTGAGAAGATAGCTAAACAAATGAAATGGCCACAGGACATGTGGGTATTACTGATTCAAACAAAGCTGGTAGGTAGGGCTAGTGAAGTGTTTGCATCACTACCGGAGGAGGTATCTGGGGCGTATGAGGAGGTGAAAAAATCCATCTTAGGTGCATATGAACTAGTGCCTGAAGCCTACAGACAAAGGTTTAGAAATTTAAGGAAAGAATTTGGTCAACTATACATGGAGTTTGAAAGGATCAAACAGAGTAATTTTGATAGGTGGATAAGGGCTTTGAAAATCGACCAAAGGTATGAAGCTCTCAGAGAAATTATACTTTTGGAGGAGTTTAAAAATTCAATTCCTGATGTAGTGAGAACTCATGTAGAGGAGCAGAGCGTTAAAACTGCGAGGTTAGCAGCAGAAATGGCAGATGTCTATGAATTAGTTCATAAATCTAAGATTGGTTTCCGACATCAGTTTCAGTCTGTGAGGGACAGAAACTGGGGACATGAGAAATACTCAAGTGGTAAAGGTAAAGGTGATCTGATGGGAGATAATAAGGAGAGTGTACCTCAGATTAAAAATGAAATCCAGGAGGGTGGAAAAGAAATGAAAAGTTTCAAATGTTTTCACTGTGATAAACTAGGCCATGTAAAGTCACAGTGTTGTTGGTTGAAGAAAAGCACTGGGAAGGCTGATGTGGTAAAACAGGATAAGACAGTGGGGTTTGTTAAAGTGGTAAAGGAAAGCCCAAGTGAAGCGAAGGAGGTGCAAAAGATTGTACAGCCTGATCAAGAGGTGATTGATAAGAAGGTGCCAGATCTCTTTGAAGAATTTACTTGTGTGGGTAAAGTTTACTCATGTGTATCAGGAGGAGCAGGTAAAGAAGTCACAATATTAAGAGATACGGGAGCTAGTCAATCTTTAATGGTAAGCGATGAGGAGTTATGTAGTCTGGGAAGAATGTTGCCAGAAAAGGTGGTAATATGTGAAATTCAGGGTGAGAGGAGTAGTGTTCCATTATATAAGGTAAGGTTGGAAAGTCCAGTGAAGAGTGGTGAAGTGGGAGTAGGAGTAATAGAGAAACTATCTTGTCCAGGAATAAAGTTTATCTTGGGTAATGATATAGCTGGATCGCAGGTGGGAGTGATGACTACTGTGGTTGATAAGCCAGTGGAAAATCAGACAACTGAAGTGTTGAAGGATGAATATCCTGGGATTTTTCCGGATTGTGTAGTAACAAGGTCGCAAAGTCACAGGTTAAGACAAGAGGAGAAATCAAAGAGTGAAGATGAAGTTGAAGTGCAATTATCAGAAACGATTTTTGATCAGATGGTTGAATAAGAACAAGAACAGGTGGAGGATGAGGCGGATATTTTTAGTTCAGGAAAATTGGCGGAGTTACAACAGAAAGATATAGAAATATAACGGATGTATCAGAAAGCATAGACGGAAGAGGAATCTAAGTGTATACCAGAGTGTTATTACCGTAAAAGTGATGTCTTGATGAGAAAATGGAGACCTTTACATATGCAGGTGGATGAAAAGTGGGCAGAAGTTCATCAAGTAGTATTGCCGGTAGGGTATAGAAAGGGGGTGTTGCGAGTTGCACATGAGGTGCCAGTGGGAGGTCATTTGGGAATAAGGAAAACTCAAGCTAAAATCCAGAAACATTTTATTGGCCTGGACTACATAAAGATGTAGTTAAATTTTGTCAATCATGTCACGCATGTCAAGTGATAGGGAAACCTCAAGCAGTGATAAAACCAGCGCCCTTAATATCCATTCCAGCATTTGAGGAACCTTTTGCAAGGGTCCTAATTGATTGCGTAGGGCCGCTTCCTAAAACAAAAAGTGGGAATCAATATCCTTTGACTATAATGGATGTGTCTCCAAGGTTTCCAGAGGCCATTCCAGTACGTAATATTACAGCCAAAAGGATTGTGGAGGAGTTACTTAAATTCTTTACTAGATATGGGCTACCCACAGAATTACAATCGGATCAAGGATCAAATTTTACCTCAAGGTTATTCAAAGAGGTTATGGATAGCTGAGGAATAAAACAATTTAAATCAACTGCGTACCATCCAGAATTGCAGGGAGCATTAAAATGGTGGCATCAGACATTAAAGACAATGTTGAGGGCTTATTATTACGATTATCCAGAGGATTGGGATAAAGGAATTCCATTCGTACTGTTTTCAATTAGGGATGCACCAAATGTGTCAACCAAATTCAGTCCTTTTGAACTAATTTTTGGTCATGAGGTAAGAGGACCACTTAAATTGATTAAGGAAAAATTGGTGAGCGAGAAATCGGAAATTACATTCTTGGATTACGTCTCAAATTTTAGGGAACGATTAAATAGAGCAGGTGAATTGGCTGGACAACATTTAAAAGTTGCACAAAATATGATGAAACGGGTAGCGGACAAGAAATCCAAAGTTTGTAGTTTTGCCAGTGGAGATAAAGTTTTGGTATTGTTACCAGTGGTAGGTGAACCTTTAAAAGCAAGGTTTTGTGGACCTTATAAGATTGAAAGGAAATTAAGTGAGGTGAATTATGTGGTTAAAACGCCAGATAGAAGGAAAACTCACCGAGTGTGTCATGTGAATATGCTTAAAAGGTACTTTGAAAGGGAAGGAGAGAAAAAGGAGGTTTTAATGATTCTAACTCAAAGTGACGAACCAAATCCAGAATACTGTGAATTTGACATACCTCAAATTAAATTGGAAAACGAGGATGTTCTTAAAAATTGGGATAAATTGTTGAGTAACCTTCCAGAAGAAAAATGGACTGACCTGAAAGAGTTATTGATATCACGTGGGCAAGTTTGTAGAGATAAATTGGGAAGTACTAAAATGGCTATACATGATGTAGATGTGGGAAATGCTGTTCCAATCAAACAACATCTATACAGACTTAACCCTTTAAAATTTCACAGCTCAACAAAGAGATTGAGAGTCTGCTTAAAAATGGCATAATTGAAGTGGGTTGCAGCCAATGGAGCTCACCCATAGTGATGGTGCCTAAACCAGACGGTACCCAATCATTGTGTGTGGACTATAGAAAGTTTAATGCAGTTACAGGAACGGACTCTTATCCTAGCCCACGTTTGGAGGATTGCATTGAGAAAGTGAGACAATCAGCTTTTATTTCCAAACTGGATTTACTTAAAGGTTACTGGCAGGTACCTTTATCTGAATGGGCGAAGGAGATTTCAGCTTTTGTGACTCCAGATGGTATATACCAATTCAAAGTTATGCCATTTGGCATGAAAAACGCACCAGCCATATTTCAACGGTTATCTAACAAAGTCATTTCAGGATTACCCAATTGAGCGGTATACATCGACGATCTGGTAATTTTCAGCCAGACATGGAAAGAACATTTAAAACATCTGATGGAGTTATTCGATCGACTTCAGGAGGCGGGTTTAGTGATAAACCTAGCCAAAAGTGAATTTGGAAAAGCGCAAGTCACTTTCCTTGGCCAAACAATCGAACAGGGTCGAATGGTCACACGGGATGTGAAACCAACAATTATTGAGGAGTTTCCAATACCCTCAAGACGAAGGGAAATAATGCGATTTCTTGGCATGAGTGGATTTGATCGAACATTTGTGCAAAAGTTTTGTAGCGTGATTGCTCCACTGGTGGACTTGCTGAAGAAACGTCGAACATTTCAATGGACAGCGGAGTTTCAACAGGCTGACTGAAAGCAGTGATAACCAATGCTCATGTGTTGGAGAATTACAAGGGACTCTGTGTTCAGATTGAACTAAAGTATCTGACTTTAAAGAGAAATGCCGAGGCGTAGAGAAATGGACAGATCGTGCAAGGACCGTCTTGTTCAAAGAGACTGACAATCGAGAAGGATTTAAGTTGGAGGAAGAAGAACAAAAATGGACTATATTATTATACCTGTTTGCGTGTATTGTTTCTTGAAACGAAAAAGTATATTTACTGTGTGAATTTCTTAAAGAATGGTGAAAACGTGAAAAATGAAACCATCTTAAATTTGATGGGGTTTTTTTCTTGGGGGATGTGTCATGTGAGAGTACCTTTAAGAAATGGGTGTTTAAGAAATGTACCTTTAAGAAATGGGTGTTTATTAGTGATGTCAGAGTGTGGGTGGAGCTGGGCTGTCTGTCAGCTTTTTACTTTCGTTTTAGGCTGTTTGCTGCAGGGTGTGATTTAGTTTCGTTTTCAGTGTTGCAGCTGAAGCCAGACAGAGCAGGTGCACTGTTGATTTCTCTGCTATGGAAATACTATCTCTTGATCATTTAGTGAATTCAGAATTATAAATGTTTTCAGTAGTGAATGTAAACCTGATGTGCTTCTGTTAAAAGGTGTTTATTTTGTTTTTTGGATGTTGTTTGGGAAGTTATTAAGGATTACTTAGTGTTGTATTCTTTGGGGGTTGTATTTGAATTGGTGGTTGCTAAGATGTTCACTGTATGTTTCAAAAAGATTAACGTGAGTTCATAGAATAAACATTGTTTTGCTTTAAAAATTACTTTTCCATTTCTGCTGTACCACACCTGTAGAGTGAGCCGTGTGCACCCCATACCACAATCTATTAAGGGTTGTGGGTCAGGTGAACTCCATGATACACTTTGGGGTTCTCTAAACCCTGGCCCATGACACTATGTACAGTCCAGACAGATCATTCTATACATGAAAAACATAGGACATATGATAAATACACAATGGAAATACATAGACATAGGCAGTGGGTGAAGCATACAGGAATGTAGTACTACTCAGTAGAGAAGATGTTTGTAGAGATTGGTTCAGTCCATAAGAGGGTCATTCAGGAGTCTGGTAACAGCGGGGAAGAAACTGTTTTTGAATCTGTTCATGCGTGTTCTCATGCTTTTGTGTCTCCTGCCCAATGGAAGAAGTTGGAAGAGAGAATATCCCAGGTAGATGGGGTCTTTAATTTGCTGCCTGCTTTCCCAAGGCAGCCAGAGGTGTAGACAGAGTTAATAGATGGGAGGCGGGTTCGCGCGATGGATTGGGCTGTGTTCACGACTCTCTGTAGTTTCTCACAGTCTTGGGCAGAGCAGTTGCCATACCAGGCTGTGACGCAGCCAGAAAGGGTGTTTTCTATGGTGCATCTATAAAACTGGTAAGAGTCAATGTGGACCTGCCGAATTTCCTTAGTTTCCTGAGGAAGTATGGGCATTGTTGTGCTTTCTTGATCATAGCATCGATGTGGGTGGACCAGGACAGGTTGTTGGTGATGTGTACACCTAGAAATTTGAAACTGTAAACCATCTCCACCCTAGCACCATTGATGCACAGGGGTGTGTATGACACTTTGTTTCCTGAAGTTGATGACCAATTCCTTAGTTTTGCTGACGTTGAGGGAGAGATTGTTTTTTTTTTCATTTTTCTTTTTAAAAAATAAATTTAGAGTACCCAATTCATTTTTTCCAATTAAGAGGCAATTTAGCGTGGCCAATCCACCTACCTGCACATCTTTGAGTTGTGGGGCGAAACCCACACAAACACAAGGAGAATGAACAAATTCCACACAGACAGTGACTCAGGGTTGGGATCGAACCTGGGACTTCGGCGCCGTGAAGCAGCAGTGCTACTCACTGCACCACCGTGCTGCACTAGAGGGAGAGATTGTTGTCGTTATACCACGCCACTAGGTTCTCTATCTCCCTCCTGTAATCTGACTCATCGTTGTTTGAGATCCGACCCACTACAGTCGTGTCATCAGCAATTCAGTCATTTAGTGTAATTCAGGAGAAATTCCACCCATAACCTTTAGTGGGCAAACTCATTGTAGCTGCCAACACCCTTTTAGATTAAACTGATGCTAACTTGCCCAGGAGATGAATATATCACAAAACTCCCTCAATATGCCAACGTTAACGAGAACACACGGAATCCAAAAGACAAATTTATGTCTTGTGTGTATTTATAGGCATATATGTAGAAATGATAACAGAGTTTTCAGGCATGATTAGCATGTTTTGTCAAAGATTGTAATGCAAGGTGTCATGAGTGTTCATTGAATCATCATGGATAATATACATAAGATAAAAACAATTACTATGGATGCTGGAATCTGAAGAAAAACAGAAAATATTGGACAATCTCAGCAGGTCTGACAGCATCTGTGGAGAGAAAAGTGAGCTAACGTTTTGAGTCTGAATGACTGTCAAAGCTGGATTACATACATATTACCAACACTCGCAAGCCAAATAACAAACTAATGCAAACGAAAAACCTGTCACATGTCCCCTCAGATGAAATTAATTACATTGTATGTCTCTTCATTGCACATAACAAACCAGCAATGGGAAATCTGGAATATACTCTCCTGGGGTCATGCTAATACGTGTCCTTTACATAGCTCCACAAATGAAAGTATTCCTCACTTCAACAAAATCTGCTTTCTCGCGGGTGCAGTACAAGGAATAGCAATGTGCTCACATCAAAGCAGTGAGAGGAAGGATTTAGATTGGAGAGGCGAAGCTGTCAACTATTAGTCCATTCTCTCGACTAGGTTAAATGTAGATTCAAAAAGCAGAGAAGATTGAAACCACTTCACAATAAATTACAAAGCTAAAACAAAACCTGTTCGACTCAGAGCAAAAAATGCCAAACTCTTAATTGTTGTCATGCATGCTTCAAAAGTACGACCAGGCAATTTAACAGAGTGCTTCTCTGCTTTTAAAATTAAAAAAAAAAGTAAACGGCATTGAAAATTAGTTCTTCTCCGTGGTAACTCAATCTCCGCTGATATTCCCGACTCAGTTATTTTGCCTCAATCACTGTGATGATCATGCGCATGATTGGGATGGAATTTAGTTGAAAATTGAACAGTTTGCAGCATAAGGCTGGAGATAGAAAAGGAATTAGTAATTTCAACAGCAGAGAAATGATGGCTCATTCATTTCAAAAACTAACTTTTCCCAGATTTAAAAAAAACCACTGTACTCAATGCCCAATTCTATAATAACGCCACGCAATTAATTCTAAAGTACTTGCGGTGGATTTAAGCTCGGAAAAGTGAGAAGAAAGGAACCTGGCCACTATGGACCATTGAAGAATTCTCCCCCTATTCAGCAGCTGTCAGGCACTGTAAGAATATGATATTAATCCTGTTTCGAACATCCTTTTTGTCATTCAGCGTGGCAATTCTCTCCTGCATTCTTCAGCCTGTCATTTACCAAATCCCTCAAACAGCATTACGGCACTGATAAGCATCAAAGAGTGCTTAGAAACATACAATAGATAAAACAAGGAGGCCTGTCAAGTAAAAGAACCTGTGTCTGGCGGAGCACTGAAATAGGAATTAAGTAAGTGTTTTGCACTGACCCACAGACTCCAGATAAATTCTTTTCTTCAAATAGCAGGATAGAGGCCTGTAACCTAATATAGTCACGCTGTTAATTTAATTTTAAAAAGTAATAAACATTCTCTTCATTGAATGGGGCCATAGCAGACATGCTCCACTCATTAATTTACATCATTGAGCTTATGTGAGCCAACTGTTAACCGATCAAGTTGTAAATGTTATTGTGCTTTTTTTTGTTCCTAATTTGCCCCAACCGCCATCACCACCCAGCCCCTCACCCATTCCACATCGTCACCTTGTTGCTTGGTAACGATTGACCAGAATTTTAAAATCGTCACGGACAGCCCCACAGAAACAAATTCATTTGACCCTTCAGTGGGCAACACCCAGTTCTCGAGGTGAGCAGAAGGCACCTCTTGCCCTTCCACTTCTCTCACAGGGCTGAACTAAAACCGAGGAACAGCAGTCGGTACTGGGATTCGAGAATAGGGTTTCTCTCGTCAAAGGATCTTAGCATCTTTACTAGATTTGGGATTGGATTTTCCTCAGAACTATAGTGCTCTGGTGGGGGAAGAACTAGTCCTTCCCCGACTTAGAGCAATATATTATGGAGCCAACCAGGCAGCAGGCTATTTTAGACGTGGTATTATGTAACAAAGAAGGGTTGATAAATAGTCTTGTTGTGAAGGATCCTCTTGGAAAGAGTGATCACAGCATGCTAGAATTTCAAATTCAGATTGAGCGAGAGAAGACAGAGTGCCATACTAGAGTTTTAGCAGTGGGCAGAGGTAATAATACAGGCCAGGGGAAAGAGTTGGCCCAAGTAGACTGGGTACAAATAATTGAAGGTAGGATAGTTGAGGAACAATGATGGATGTTCAGGGAGATATTAAATACCTCTCATTGAAAGTATATTTCTGAGATGAGGAGGAATTGTAAAAGGGAGAAAAACATTCCATCGCTAAACAAGGAAGTCAAGGAAGACATAAAGGCAAAAACTAGGCGTACCATACATAGGTGCTCCAGACGAGGGCACCAGCTCCTCTGCCCTCTTCCAGTGGCCACTTGTCTGATGATGTTGCGGTAACTAATGTTCTTGTCGGATGGTCTGATTTATATTACAAGAACACTTGTAGCTAAAGCGATAAATGATTTATTAACATTAACTGTGGGTCAAATATTTACAAAACAACAGATGAATAACAGTATGATCATGCACAAGCAACCTCTCTCTTCCAGCTCTCCAGTCAGTCTGACGTCACCTGACTCTAACATTCATTTATATACTAATGAGATACCTATTGGTCAGTCGGTGAATTACAACACAACCATGATATCACTACAGTGACTGAGGAGCATCCGACATGGGCCTGTAGTACCCTCCCAGATGGAGCCTTCTTAGGCTCTGATTATACTGGGATGGAATTGGTCTTGGTGAGGGATGTAAAACAGGTGACATTGCATTGGTTACCCATTCTGAGCCCTGCCTGATAGTCAATTCCATTTACTTGAATAGAACAGGATATTGGGCATGTGCTATTTTACCCCATAATCAATTTCACTCAATCATGTTCTGATTAAAGAAATAAATTGTTTTTATAGAACATTTTTCATAACTTCAGAATGTTTCAATGGTGTCCTAGAATCAAAAATATAGATTTTCTCACATGGTGAATCTTGACTGTCCCATTTCTCGTGTTACAATCCCATAGCAATCAATAGCTTTTAAAAAGAGAGAAACGTTTCTCAGCACCCAACTCAAAGGACCGCAAAACAACATTTCATGATTGAAAACTTTTACTGTAACAAATGAAAATACACAAAAAAGTATTCTCTATGGCCAGAGTTCGCTCAGTTAGCTAGATGACCAGCATATGGCTCAGAATAATACCAACAGTGCAAGTTTGATTCCTGCTCCAGTTGCGGTTGACTTGGAACCTGCCTCCTCATCCTGTTGGAAGGCAATAACAAACCAATGACAAAAACGACCACAAAAACAGCTCAGGATGAAGCAAAAAAAACAGCTCAAAATGAGCCTGTGTAATTCTCCACCACAGAAAGCAGTTGAGACCAAAACATTTTCAGCAGAATTCTCCGTTTGAGAGATTAAATGCTGACGCTGAGCCGGAATCGCGAGTGTTCTACATTGATAAAGCGGAGTCAGTCCCAGAGCGATTCAAGTCGCATAAATGGCCAAGCACCGGCACCACGTAGAACTCGCGCAATTCCAATACATGCCTCATGGCGCCGAGAATCCAGGTTCAATCCCGGCCCTGGGTCACTGTCCATGTGGAGTTTTCATATTCTCCACGTGTCTGCGTGGGTCTCACCCCACAAACCAGAGATGAGCAGGTTAGGTGGATTGGCCACGCTAAATCATCCCTTCATTGGAAAAGTGAAAAGAAATTCCAATACATGCCGACACTCATCCCACTCATCCCAGCCAAGATGATGGCACTGGTTCCTCTGGAGCACACCCATCCCATTGATGGGTCGGCTGGGGCCAGAGGGTACCCAGGGGTGGCCTGGGGGGGCATCCACATGACCCATGCCGCTAAGTTTCCAGTGGGCAGTCAGTGACATGCGCACAGCCAGATAGCTGCCTTGCAGCCTACGGCAATGGTGGTCCGTGCCCATCCACCCTGACCTCATGACCCACCTCCTGACCATCCCTCACTACTCCCCCCCTGACCCTGGAAGATGCCCCCAGCCAGAGGCACAACTGTCAGCACACCACAGCGATGTTGGGCACTTCTCATACCCCTTCTACCTCCCTCAGCAACTAGAGTGCCAGTTTCCCAATTTGAAATACCACAAGTGAACCTCGCCATCGTTAATTCCTCCTGGCGGTGGCCCAGAAATTGCTGGGTTGGGCGTGTTAATGGTATACCAACAGCGTTTACTGTACAATTTGCAAGACCAAGCCAGCATGCAGCATAGAATGTATTGACACTGCTGTCGAGGACCGATGCATGGCATTTTGTTGGGCGCTGGTGCTGCCCTCGATTTGTGGCCGACGCGCAATTCTCCGCCCGATTGTGTTTTGCGATTCCGGCATGGCCGACAGAGAATCCCACTGCGTATGTTTTCAAGAAGGAATTAGATTATAGCTCTTATGGCTAAAGGGATTAAAGGATAGGGAGGTGGGGGGGTGGGGAGTAGGAAAAGATTATTGAGCTGGATAATCAGCCATGATCATAATGAATGGCGGAGCAGGCTCAAAGGGGCGAAGGGCCTCCTCTTGCTCCTATATTCTATGTTTTGGGCGCCAGTCGGCGGACATCGTGCCGTTTCCGGAGAATCACTCGTGGGCGGAGTGAATCCCGCCCTGCCGCCGGCTGCCGAATTCTCCGGCACCGGGGTTTTGGCGGGGGCGGGAATCGCGGCGCACCGGTCGGCGGCGGGTGGCAGTGGCGCCCCCAGCAATTCTCCACCCCGCGATGAGCTGAGCGGCGCCCGTTTTCGGCCGGTCCCGCCGGTGTAAATCAAACCAGGTCCGTACTGGCGGGACCTGGCTCTACGGCTGCCTGCAGAGTTCTCGGGGGGGGGGGGGATCTGGCCCCGGGGCGTGCCCCCATGGTGGCCTGGCCCATGATCGGGGCCCACCGATCCGCAGGCGGGCCTGTGCCGTGGGGGCACTCTTTCCCTCCGCGCCGGCTGCTGTCAACCTCTGCCATGGCCGGCGCGGAGAAGAATCCCCCTGCGCATGCGCTGGGATGATGCCAGCACATGCTGGCGCTCCCGCGCATGCAGCAACTCGCGCCAGCCGGCGGAGGCCCTTTGGCACTGGTTGGCGCAGCGCCAAGCCCTTCCACGCTGGCCTAGCCCCTGAAGGTGTGGAGGATTCCGCACCTTCCGGGCGGCCCGACGCCGGAGTGGTTCACGCCACTCCTCGGCACCGGTACGGTCCGCCCCGCCGGGTAGGGGAGAATCCCGCCCCTGAATCTTTGGCTGGAATTCTCCGGCCGTTGGGATTCTCTGTTCCTGGCAGCTGCACACCCTCTCCCGGTGGCGTGGAGTGTCTTCGATGGAAAATCCCATTGGCAAGCGGTGGGAATAGAGAAACACGCAGCTGGGGGACCGCAGAATCCAGCCCTTTGTTTCTGTCTCCACAGATGCTGCCTGACCTGCTTTTCTTTATGTTCATTTCAGAGTGTTTGAGAGTTTTGTTAGCGTGAACTAGGGACTGGGAGGAGATGGTGCAGCCCACTTCTTTGAAGTAACTCTCAAAACGATGTTCATGAAGATCACACAACGATGGTTACTATGTATGAAAATTCTCCGGAAAAGGCGCGATGTCCGCTGACTGGCGCCCAAAACGGCGCAAATCAGACGGGCACTGCGCCGCCCCAAAGGTGCGGAATGCTCCGCATCTTGGGGGGCCGAGCCCCAACCTTGAGGGGCTAGGTCGGCGCCGGACGAATTTCCGCCCCGCCAGCTGGCGGAAAAGGCCTTTGGTGCCCCGCCAGCTGGCGCGGAAATGACATCTCCGGGTGGCGCATGCACGGGAGCGTCAGCGGCCGCTGACGGCATTCCCGTGCATGCGCAGTGGAGGGAGTCTCTTCCGCCTTCGCCATGGTGGAGACTGTGGCGGAGGCGGAAGGGAAAGAGTGCCCCCACGGCACAGGCCCGCCCGCGGATCGGTGGGCCCCGATCGCGGGCCAGGCCACCGTCGGGGCACCCCCCGGGGACAGATCGCCCCGCGCCCCCCCCAAGACCCCGGAGCTCGTCCGCGCCGCCTTGTCCCGCCGGTAAGGTAGGTGGTTTAATTTACGCCGGCGGGACAGGCATTTTAGCGGCGGGACTACGGCCCATCCAGGCCGGAGAATCGAGCGGGGGGGCCCGCCAATCGGCGCGGCGCGATTCCCGCCCCCGCCGAATATCCGGTGCCGGAGACTTCAGCAACCGCCGGGGGCGAGATTCACGCCAGCCCCCGGTGATTCTCCAACCCGGCGGGGGGGGGTCGGAGAATCTCGCCCCAGGTGATATTGAGGCGCTCCTGGACGCAGTGGAGCAGAGGAGGGAGGCCCTGTATCCCGGGCACGGCAGCAGAGTTGCCCCACGCCACAGCCGGCGTCTGTGGAGGGAGGTGGCAGAGGCCGTCACCGCTGTGGCCCTGACACCACGGACAGGCACCCAGTGCCACAAGAAGTTGAACAACCTCGTCAGAGCAGCCAGGGTGAGCCTCCCCCCCCGCCCGATATCCATATCCCCCATATCCCCCCTCCCCGATATCCCCCATATCCCCCCTCCCCAATATCCCCACTCCCCCATATCCCCCATATCCCCCTCCCCATATCCCCCATATCCCCCCTCCCCCATATCCCCCATATCCCCCCTCCCCCATATCCCCCCTCGCCCATATCCCCCATATCCCCCCTCCCCATATCCCCCATATCTCCCCTTCCCCATATCCCCCCTCCCCCATATCCCCCATATCCCCCTCCCCCATATTCCCCATATCCCCCCTCCCCCATATCCCCCAGATCCCCCCTCCCCCATATCCCCCCGCCCCCATATCCCCCATATCCCCCCTCCCCCATATCCCCATATCCCCCCTCCCCCATATCCCCCATATCCCCCTCCCCCATATCCGCCTTCCCCCATTTCCCCAAGTGAATCCAGCCCTAACCTTAACCTCTGCAATACACGCGCAACCGATGGTGTACATTCATATACCTGTCTAACACTGTAGCCTTTTACCCCTGCCAGCCCCCCTCCCCTCGCCCCCCACCCCCCCCCTAGGAGAAACGCGCACACAACACCAGGGAGCACGTGAGGACTGGCGGAGGCCCCGCTGATGAGAGGCCACTGACCGAACATGAGGGAAGGGCCCTGGAACTGGCTGGCGGACCTGAGGACCGGGAGGTTGCTGATGCAGAGGTCGGGGGCCCACCAGCAAGTGAGCCACCGACAGCCCGTCCCCATATCCCCCCTCCCCCATATCCCCCTCCCCCATATCCCCCCTCCCCTATATCCCCCTCCCCATATCACCTGATCACTGCCTGCGTGTCTAAACATGCATGCTTCATTGTGTATCGCAGGAGCAAACGTCGAGGCACCCATCCCCGCAGATGCAGACCGCCCGCATGATGCCCCTTGGAGACCACTGGAGATGGAGAGACCTGGACCCTCTGGCATGCGACGCCCACAGGATGTCCCTCGGAGACCACAAAACCACTACCCAGGACACCACTACCCAGGACACCCCTACCCAGGACACCACTACCCAGGAAACTAAAATACAGGACAGTGACACAGATTGGATGGGTGGAGACAAACTGCCACCCCAAAGTGCCATGGACTCAGAGTGGGACGATGCGCACGACACAACGCCACTGCTGTCACCAACACCCTCCACCATCGCAGAGACGCTCACCTCGGTTGGGCACTTTAGTGATGAGGCGTCTGGTACACTCACTGGTGCGCACAACACAGCCGTCCCGGTACAGCAGGTGGAGGTAGGAGCAGCAGAGGGGCCGGGCGGTCGGAGGGCAGCCCAGTCCAAGCGAACATCTGCCGCCCAGATGAATCCCGGGTTCCTGGAGTTACCACACCCAGCCATAGATCCGATGCAACCACCGAACCGGAGACGAGCGAAGAGGGTGAAGGCCGGCTTGCGGCGGCTGCAGTCGCAGGTGGAGGAGTCCACCCGCGTCCAGGAGCTGGGAGTGGTGCTGGTCATGCGTGCCACCCAGGCCGACACCGCACGGGTGGCGTCCGCGGTGGAGGCAATGGGTGCGACGGTGTCAGACATGGGGAACGGTTTGCGAGGCCTGGGGCTTTCCGTGCAGGTGGCGTCTGTGGCCCAGGACATGGCTGCCCTCTCACAGGAGGCCATGAGCCAGCGCCAGCGGCAGATGGCAGAGGCGCTCAACGCCATGGCCCAGTCTCAGCACGCCATGGCCCAGTCTCAACAGTCCATAGCCCAGTCTCTGCAGGCCATGGCCCAGTCTCAGCAGGCCATCGCTGAGGGCACCGGCGCCATTGCCCATGTGCGAGCCGGCGTCGCACAGTCACAGACAGGGTTTGCCAATCCCCTGAGCCCCATGGCTGCAAACCTGCAGCCCCCTGTCGATACCAGCACGGGCCTCCAGGACTGGCAGCGTGTCTGGCCAGTCCGTTCGCATCCCCCACCCATGTAGAGGCCTGTGGGCCATCGGGCACCCCGAGGGAGGAGGAGGTGCTGTGGTCCGTCCCGGGCCCCCCTGTAGGGGAGGTCCCGGAACACCGCGACACCTCGGACTCCCCCCTTCTGTCCCAGGTGCATCGGGTGGGCAACGGGCAGGGCAGGCTGGCAGCTCGCCATCCCAGTCGCCCGGGCCGCAGCCTGGCCCATCTAGGCCAGGACGCCCCAGGAAACGGCCGCCAAAGGGATCCCGTGTCAGAAGGCAGGAATCACAGGAGTCCACCTCCAGTTCTGCTGTACCGTCTGGGGAACCACGTAGACGTAGTCAAAGGGCCCGTAAGGCCAAACAATTGGACACTGAGTAAGTTGGCACGGGTGCAGGGCACAGATGAGTTTTAGGGGCTAGGGCACGTGCATGAACTCCTTTCGTTATTAAAGTCAATGTTACACCTACAGAAGCTGCCTTTGTGCTCTGTCCAAAGCGTGCGGGGGTGCCATGTACGTTGAGCGCAAGTGTGTGTATGAGGGGTGGTCTTACCTCAGCCCCAGGTGAGCCCCGTTCCCCCTGGGCCGCCATCAACATCCCCCCGGGCAGAGGACGGGACCGTGCGCTGCAGTGCCACACTGTGGTGGTACTGTGGCCATGGGTCAGACATAGTCCAACGATGTGGAGCCAGGAGCTCACCGCAGGGCGGGTTGTCATCATCCTCCATGGCCTGCAATAGACACGCGTCCACCCGCAACTGTGTGAGCCCGGCCCGTTGTGCCGCAGGTGGATCAGCAATGGGGGGGTGGTGTGCATGCGGGTGGGGTGGGTGGGGTTGGGGAGGGGGGTGAGAGTGCTGGGTGGGTGGATGGGTGGGGGGTGTGGGTGGTCGGCTGTTGCCATGGTGTGCGGTCTGTGGCCATACTACCCGATTCCCATGCCCATCTAGTCAGTGAAGCGGGCGGCTATCAGCCTGTCCCGTGCCCGCTGGCCCAGCCGGTAACGGTGGACAGCCACCCGCCCGTGTCTAGCCCATCTGCCCTGACCATTGCCCCCATCCCCCTCATCTGGGGAGGACTGCGCCTCTTTCTGCTGCTCCTCCACTCTGCCCTCCTCTGCCTGCGGCACTTCGCCCCTCTGCTGGGCTATATTGTGCAGGACG
Source organism: Scyliorhinus torazame (assembly GCF_047496885.1). Classification (NCBI taxonomy): domain Eukaryota; kingdom Metazoa; phylum Chordata; class Chondrichthyes; order Carcharhiniformes; family Scyliorhinidae; genus Scyliorhinus; species Scyliorhinus torazame. Next base: position 24,232 of record NW_027308579.1, on the reverse strand, counting down.
CAGCACACCACAATGATGCGGCCGACCCTAACTGACCGATACTGGAGGGCGCCCCCAGAGAGGTCCAGGCACCTGAAACACATCTTCAGCACGCCAAAGCACCTCTCTATCACTCCCCTTGTCGCTACATGGGCATCATTGTAGCGGTTCTCCGCCTCATTGCGTGGCCTCCGTATCGGCGTCATCAGCCACGATCGCAATGGGTAGCCACTGTCGCCCAGCAACCAGCCCCTCAGCCGGGGATGGCGTCCCTCGTACATGCCGGTGATGTATGACCGCGACAACACGTATGAGTCGTGTACACTGCCCGGGTAACGGGCGCAGACGTGCAGGATCATCATGCGGTGGTCGCAGACAACCTGTATGTTCATCAAATAGGTCCCCTTCCTATTGGTGAACATGGCCTTGTTATCTGCAGGTGGCCGCACGGCGAAGTGCATCCCATCAATCGCGCCCTGGACCATGGGGAACCCGGCCACGGCAGAGAAGCCCACGGCCCACCGGGCATCTTGGCTGGCCCGGTCCACATGGAAGCGGATGTAGTGGTGCGCCATGGCATATAGGGCGTCTGTCACTGCCCGAATGCACCGGTGCACCGATGTCTGCGATATGCCGGACAGGTCCCCACTCGGTGCCTGGAATGACCCCGTTGCATAAAAGTTCAGGGCCACCGTAACCTTGACGGACACGGGGAGAGGGTGTCCCCCGCCAGTGCCACGCGGTGACAGGTGCGCCAGCAGGTGGCCGATGTGTGCCACGGTTTCCCGGCTCATCCGGAGTCTCCTCCTGCATTCTCGGTCCGTGAGGTCCTGGTATGACTGCCGGGGCCGGTACACACGGGCCGCCCTCGGGTGCCTCCGTTGCCGTGGGGCCGCGACGTCCTCCTCCCCCTCCTCGTCCTGTCGGCCAGGAGTCTCTCCAGCCAGGCCGGCTGCCACCTGCCCCTCTGCTACAGCCTGCGCCGCCTCTCTGGCACGCTCCTCCTCCTCCTCATCCAGGAGGCTGGCACCTGGCCAGGTGGACCAACTCACTTGCCCACCCCCCCCACCTCGTCCCTCCCCGGCACGGACCCCGTCCCCCCATCCCCCTCCCAGGCACGGACCCCATCCCCCTCCCCGGCACGGACCCCATCCCCCTCCCCGGCACGGACCCCCCCCCCCATCCCCATCCCCGGCACGGACTCCATCCCCCTCCCCGGCATGGACCCCCCCCTCCCCGGCACAGACCCCATCCTCCTCCCCGGCACTTACCCCCCCTCCCGGCACTTCCCCGGAGCCCAGCCCACTCTACCCCCCCCCCCCCCCCCCCCGCCGCACACACACACACACAAAACCCTACACACACCTCTCCCCCACACATTCAGACTGCGGCCACGCCATCGCCTCTCCAGCGGCCAACCTCCCAGGCCGTCACCCACCTCCACGCTGGTCGGCGTAAACCTTGAGCACTGGTTGACGCCGATTGAAAGATGGTTTGATTTACGCCGACGTGACCCGTCATCACGTCGGCGGGACTTCGGCCCATCCGGACGGGAGGATATCGGCAGCCCCAAAATCCATTGCCTTGCACCCACCCGTGCCATTCTCCGAGGTGTGCGGCGCCATTGACGCCCCGCCGACTTTTCTCCCTTCGGAATCTTCCGCGGGCGGCGGGGGCGGAATTCACGGCGGCCAACGGCCATTCTCCGACCCGCTGGGGGGTCGGAGAATCTCGCCCCTGGTCTTAAAGAAATTGGGCTGGGTACTCCGATTTTGAGACTATGTCCGTCTTACGACCAAAATGTTAGGCACCGCCCCGCACCGATGCATCCGCCCGGTGGGGGGCTAGCAGCCGCACCAAGTAAAGCCCCCCTTTACCTGCAGATATGGACGGAGAATTGCTGGGTCCATGGCCGTGCATGCGCACGGGGGTGATCTGCGGCAGCCACGCCGTACAACATGGCACCAGCCGCAGACCCGGCCTCCCAGATAGTGCCCCCCTGCAAACTCCTCACCATCCCGGATCGCCCCTCAACAGTCCCTCCAGCCCCCGCTGCCCCGCCCCCCCCCCCCCGCCAGCAGAATGGGCCCCCCCCCCCGACTGTGGGGGCGCTGGCCACAGTCTGCAGCTGCCACGCGAGCTCCCCGAAAACTGAGAGGACACTCGACCGACGCTGACGCGAAGTCGGCCCATCGGAGGAGGGCCTCAGGTGACGTCCTGAGGCCCATCCCGACGGCGTACGGCATACTCACCGATTACGCTGTTTTTGAGGGGGCGGAGCATCTGAAAAACGGCACCGCCCCCATATTCTCCAGCCAATCGCCAAAGGAGATTTTGGCATTGGCAATCGGAGAATCCCGCCCTATGTATTTGTAAGTTTAAGCTCCTGCCCCGGAATCTTCTCCCCATCAACCAACCTCCATACTTCCAGTATATGGTTTACCCTGGGCTGTGATTGCATCACCATTTGTGGTATGGGGGCTCTTTGGACGCATCTAATTCCCTCCCAGTATTGCAGTAAAGTCGCAATAGTTCCAATAGGCTGCTTTCCCCTCTGAGGGGGAGAGCTGACTGGTGGTGATTTAACCTGAGGACCACCACACCTCAGACGAGGGGCAAGGTTGAGAAGGCGGGACCTTCATGAATAACCACCATTCTTGTCAACATTGAATCAACGTGTAATTTAGATTGAATAAAATTAAGTATTCTTCCTAAATAGACGCTGTTCATTTTAGAAATAGCTTTAGCACTGACCAGTGTTAGCCCTGTGTTTTTATCTTTAATTTATCAGTTGTGTTAGAATAAAGGATGGAATTATAATGATGGTTTATGTTTGGGGGTCATGCTGTCAAGTATACTCGGATGGCAATTACTGCAGCATTTATTAAAACAACTTCAAAATAACCTCAGTGGTACTTGCGACTGTAAATATGTTGATGAGACAAAATGGCTTTCACATGAATTGCTGGCCAATTTTAGCCCAAAGCTTAGGTTTGAGTTGAAATTATGTGAATGAAATTTAACATGTACTGCAGTAATTTCACTAACTAGAGTGGCAAGGCTGGGGGTTTGGTACATTGACTTGGAACCATTACATGAAAATGTAGCTCTGTAATGTTTTTACAGGGCTGGGAACAAACCCCTGCTGTTGTGTAATTTCACGCTGAACAGACTGATAGGGCTTCCAGCAGAGTGATCCTTTATGGATCAAATAATTCTCTACTGCCTTTCCTAGGGCAATGAAAATTATCTATTTCATTAACTCTTTGAAGCGACATCCATGAGCTGAATGCTAGCTGCAAACTTACTCCATTCTGACTTCAGAGTCCCCCAACAGTAGGGTAGCGGTCAAACGTAAGCCACTGGTGGACATTTTTTGGACAAGGTCAGTTGCTGGATGAGTAAGAAGCATCATCCTCTGGAAACATTCCATTCAACTGGAGCTGCATGGTTTTGCCAGAAGCTGGTTGGAATGCTTACACAGAAGGTGACACTGAGGCTTAAAGTCATTATTGTTGTGATCATAACAGACACAGAGAATGGGATTCCCATCCCCCCCAACCCCCGTGGCATGTTTTCTGGTGGCGGGGGCACTTCACCATTGGCCAGAAGCGGGGTCTTCCAGTCCCGCCGATGCCAACGATGTTTTCCATCGTTCGGCAGCTGTGGTGCCGGGGAACCCATCGCTGGGAGATGGGGGGTCACCAGTCACCATAGGCAGGAACAGAAGACCCCACGGAAGGGCTGGAAAATTCAGCCCATGAAGTGGACACATATAAGAAATTTAGTGAGACGAAAGTCCAGACATGGGGCGAGATTCTCCGACCCCCCGCCGGGTCGGAGAATCACTGGGGGCTGGCGTGAATCCCGCCCCCGCCGGTTGCCGAATTCTCCACCACCGGTTGGCGGGCCCCTCCCCGCGATTCTCCGGCCCGGATGGGCCGAAGTCCCGCCGCTAAAATGCCTGTCCCGCCGGCGTAAATGAAACCACCTACCTTACCGGCGGGACAAGGCGGCATGGGCGGGCTCCGGGGTCCTGGGGGGGGGCGCAGGGCGATCTGGCCCCGGGGGGTGCCCCCACGGTGGCCTGGCCTGCGATCGGGGCCCACCGATCCACGGGCGGGCCTGTGCCGTGGGGGCACTCTGTCCCTTCCGCTTTCGCCACGGTCTCCACCATGGCGGAGGGGGAAGAGACGCCCTCCACTGTGCATGCGTGGGAATGCCGTCAGCGCCCGCTGATGCTCCTGCGCATGCGCCGCCCGGAGATGTCATTTCAGCGCCAGCTGGTGGGGCACCAAAGGCCTTTTCCGCCAGCTGGCGGGGCGGAAATTCGTCCGGCGCGGGCCTAGCCCCTTAAGGTTGGGGCTCGGCCCCCAAAGATGCGGAGCATTCCGCAACTTTGGGGCGGCGCGATGCCCGACTGATTTGCGCCATTTTGGGCGCCAGTTGGCGGACATCGCGCCGATACCGGAGAATTTCGCCCCAGATCTGCATGGGCATCAGGGCCAGTGTTTAATTGCTCAGGTCACCTTTTGTTTCAGCAGCTGTTAGATGAGCACATGCCTCACTCATATCAATGCTAAAACGAGGCTTTTGCATCCGCTTCAGACCTGGACTCCTGATTTCACTTAGATTAGTCAGAGTTTGCACCTCTCCGAAATTGACTTTTCCCAGTCACCCTCTCTCCGTCCGTCACCCCCTCTCCCGCACTTCTTCTCCCAGTCAACTACATATTCCCCACACTCTCCCAGTCACCGCATCCCCAAGTCACACCCTCTCGCGATCATTCCCCCAGATTATCCCCTCTCTTCCAATCACCTCCTCTCCCAAGTCACTCCCTTTCCTAGTCACACACTCTCCCACTTACCCTCCCCAATACCCACGTCTCTCCCAGTCTCTCCCTCTCTGTCAACTCTTCTCTCTTTCAATTCCTTTCTCCCAAGTGACCCCATCCCCCAGTTGTCAAATTCCTTGTCAAACCCCACTTTAGATTGCCTCCCTATCACAAAGCAGCCCGCTTGATAATTATAATAATATTTATTATTGTCACAAGTAGGCTTACATTAACACTGCATTGAAGTTACTGTGAAAATCCCCTAAGAGCCACATTAGGCGCTGTTCGGGTACACTGAGGGAGAATTCAGAATGTCCAATTCACCGAAGAAGCACTTCTTGGGACTTGTGGGAGGAAACCAGAGCGCCCGGAGGAAACCCACTCCGACACGAGGAGAATGTGTAGAGTCAACACAGGCAGTGACCCAAGTTTGGAATTGAACCTGGGTCCCTGGTGCTGTGAAGCAACAGTGCTAATCACTCTGCTACAGTGCCTTCCACCACCGACGAACAGTGGCAGCCGTGTGTACCATCTACAAGATGTACTGCAGGAATTCACCAAGGTTCCTTCGACAGCACCTTCCAAATCCATGAGCACTATCATCTAGAAGGACAAGGGCAGCAGGTACCTGAAAACATCATTACTTGGCAGTTCCCCTCCAAGTAACTCACCATCCTGACTTGGAAATATATCACCGTTCCTTCCTGTCACTTGGTCAAAATCCTGGAACTCCCTCCCTAACAGCACTGTGGGTGTATCGACATCTCAGGGACTGCTGCGGTTCAAGAAGGCAGCTCAGCACCTTCTCAAGGGCAACTCGGGACTGGCCATAATTGCTGGGCTACCCAGCAACACCCACATCCCATAAATGAATAAAACAAAGCCACCACATTTAAACCATCTCCTGATTGTCCATTTTCTCCCACTTGCCTCCTCGTTTTAGTATTCCCCATTCATGACCAGAATGGCCAGAATTTCAAATGCTTGAATGAAGAGTGTAGAAGGGCATGCCAGTAACAGCACTGTGCATAACTAAAAATTCAGTGTCAATCTGGTGAAGGTACAACACAGGACTTAAATGAAATGAAAGTCACTAGGGGCCTACTTTTGCTCTACATCTTATGGCGTTATAGTCCCCGAGAACCATCGGTTGCTCTCCCCTTTTGAGAGAGAGATGACTAGTGGTGATTTAATCACCACATCTCAGGCAAGGGGCAAGGTTGAGAAGGCAGGGCCTTCATCAATAACCTCAGCTTATACAGGAATTGAAGCCACGCTGCTAGCATCGCTTGACATCATAAACCAGTCGTTCATCCAACTGAGCTAACCGAGAACCACACAGGACTACTTGTACACCGAACAGTGGAAGTAACAATAGACAGAGCTAAGCGGTCCGACAACCAACGGATCAGATCTTAGCTCTGCAGTTCTGCCACATACAGCTGTGAATGGTGGTGGACAATTAAACAACTCACTGGAGGAGGAGGCTTCACAAATACCCCTATCCTCAAAGATGGAGGAGCCCAGCACATCAGTGCAAAAGACAAGGCTGAGGCATTCGCAACAATCTTCAGCCAGAAGTGCCGAGTGGATGATCCATCTCGGCCTCTTTCTGAGATCCTCAGCATCGAAGGTGCCAGTATCCAAGCAATTTGATTCACCCCATGTGATATCAAGTATTGGCTGAAGGCACGGAATATTGCAAAGGCTATAGGCCCTGATAACATTCCAGCAATAGTCCTGAAGGCTTGTCCACCAGAACTTACCACGCCCCTAACCGAGCTGTTCCAGTATGGCTACAACACTGGCATCAATCCTCCAATGTAGAAAACTGCCCAGGTCTGCCCTGTACACTAAAAGCAGGACAAATCCAATCGAGCGAAGGGTTATCACCCCACCAGTCAACTCTCAATTATCAGTAAACTGATGGAAGGTGTAGTCGACAATGCATTAAGTGGCACTTACGCGGCAATAACCTGCTCACTGATGCTGTGTTTTGCCAGGAACACTCAATTATTGAGCTCATTGCAGCCTTCGTCTAGACATGGACAAAACAGTTGGTCTCTAAAGGTGAGGTGAGAGTGGCTGTCTTTGACATCAAGGGCGAAATTCTCCCCCAACGGCGGGATGCCCGCCGACTGGCGCCAAAGCCGGCGCCAATCAGACGGGCATCGCGCCGGCAAAAAGGTGCGGAAGTCTCCGCATCTTTGGCGGCCTAGCCCCAACATTGAGGGGCTAGGCCGACGCCGGAGGGATTTCCGCCCCGCCAGCTGGCGGAAATGGCGTTTGTTGCCCCGCCAGCTGGCGCGGAAATGCGGCGCATGCGCGGGAGCGTCAGCGGCCGCTGTCAGTATCCCAGCGCATGCGCGGGAGCGTCAGCTGCCGCAGTCAGTTTCCCGCGCATGCGCAGTGGGGAGAGTCTCTTCCGCCTCCGCCATGGTGGAGGCCGTAGCGGAGGCGGGAGGGAAAGAGTGCCCCCACGGCACAGGCCCGCCCGCGGATCGGTGGGCCCCGATCGCGGGCCAGGCCACCGTGGGGGCACCCTCCGGGGTCAGATCGCCCCGCGCCCCCCCCCAGGACCCCGGAGCCCGCCCACGCCGCCTGGTCCCGCCGGTAAATACCAGGTTTGATTTACGTCGGCGGGACAGGCAATTCCTGGGCGGGACTTCGGCCCATCCGGGCTGGAGAATCCAGCGGGGGGTCCCGCCAACTGGCGCGGCCGGATTCCTGCTCCCACCCAATCTCCGGGAGCGGAGACTTCGGCGGGGGCGGGGGCGGGATTCACGGCGGCCAACGGCCATTCTCCGACCCGGCGCGGGTCGGAGAATGACGCCCCAAGGCAGCATTTGACTGAGTATGGCATCAAGGAGCCCTAGCAAAAATGGAATCAATGGAAATCAGGGAGAAAACTCCATTGGTTGAAGACATACCAAGCACAAACAAAGATGGTTGTGGTGGTTGTAGGTCAATCATCGCAGCCTCGGAACATCGCTCCAGGAGTTCCTCTGGGGATTGCCCTAGACCCAACCATCTTCAGCAGATTTATTAATGATCTCCACCATCATAAGTTTAGAAGTGAGAATGTTCGTGTTCGATTGCACAATGTGCAGCATTAGTCATAACTCCTCAGATACTGAAGCAATTCAGGTTCATATGCAACAAGACTTGGACAACCTTTAGACTTGGGCTGATAAATGGCAAATACCATTTGTACCACGCAAGTGCCAGGCAATGTCCATCTCCAAGAGAAGAGAATCTAACCATCTCCTCTTGGCATTCAATGGCATTACCATAGCTCAAGATCCCATGAGTAACATCCTGGTAATTGTCATTGACCAGAAACTGACCTGGACCAGCCTTATAAATACTGTGGCTGCAAAGACAAGTCAGGAATACGAGATTCTGCAGTGAGTAACTTGCTTCTGAACTTCCCAAAGCCTGTCCACCATCTACAAAGAAGAATGCGATGGAATAATCTCTACTTTCCTGGAATGGGTGCAGCTCCAACAAGACTCAAAAAGCTCAACATCATCCAGGACAAAGTAACCCGCTGGATTGGCAACCTATGCACCACCTTAAACATTTGCTTCCTCCACCACAAAAGCACCGTGTGTGTTCCACCTCCAAGATGCACTGCAGCAACTCCAGAAAATGTGTCTGTGAGCGGAATCTTACCAGACGTGTCAGGCTCAAACAGAAAACTGGCATGTAACTCTTCATTTGCACAGACCAGTCTTCTCACAGAATCATGAGCCTCCTAGAGAAAAATAAATGAGTGAGCGTGGTTTGTGCTCTGGTGGGCCGGGGTCTCATAGAGTCGGCAACCGCCTCCAAAGAGATCGAAGTGCCAGCTTTAAAGGGCGGCCTTAACAGCTCCCAGAACCCATTACGGAGGTATCAGGGCCTCTCCCCACATACCCTGATAATCCTCGCAGGGATATCCCCACCCAACTTTCATCACCAGCATACTCTTCACCCCCGATATTCATCTACAGCATACCCTCACTGCCTCCCCCCCGATATTCACCTACAGCATACCCTCACTGCCCCCCCCCCCCCCCCCCCACCCCCACCCCCACCCCCCACCACCATTCATTGTAAGCATATCTCCCACTGACAGTCATTGCTGGAATACCACGCTCTGCCCTGAAAATCCTCGCCGGTATTACAACACCCAACTAACACCGCAGAAGCCTAACCAGCACTCCTTCTCTCCATCAGTGTTGGTTCTCCCCCCCTGCCCACCACACATCAACGCAACCCCCCACCCACCTGCCATGGGGCTCCCATTCAACGCACCCCCCATCAGCCACCAGGCACTGCCAAGACCTGTCTCTTTCCACCCTCCCCCTTTCCTCCGGCAGCTATACTTACCTCTGCGCCTCCAAAGGACTCCCCTCAAATTTCCTCACGTTGGCCAACCTGGCGAGGCATGAACATTTAGTGAAGGAGGATGATTTGGCGGGGGAGGGGGGGGGGGGGGGGGGGAGTGGCAAGCGCTAACAACATTGAAATCAATTACAATTTATTAAAAAGAGGTGTAGCCCTTTGTGGGAATGAATCTCGTGACATCACCGATGAGGGGCCAGGAAAATCGGGAAATGCAATCTGTCTGGCGTGAATCACATCTCCCAATTCTCGCAAGATTTTCCACATGTGCCGCCAATCCCGCGTACTGCGAGTGTGGACTCAAGATCCCGCCCATTGTTTAGTTCAGGAAATGATTTGTCTCCACTAATAACCTGAATGAAGAAAGATCAGAAAGAGCGAATATATGGCAGAAACCAGAACTCAATCTGCTCCTGAAAAGTGGTGACATGGGTCGGAAAAGCCGTCTTTGCCCTGTTTGATGTGCCACCAGATGGGATGAGTGGGTGGTTTACCCAGTTCTAGCAAAATTATACTGGAATTTCATTCCCTTTCAGAGCTAAATGGTGCTCTGAATGATAAAGTGGAAGATGTCCCATTTCCACAGATAGTCGTTCCTCAAATTAATGAGCCCACACACCCAGGCACATACTCACAGAGGCACACACAGAGATAAAAACAATAAGAAACAGATAGACATACATTGATCCAGGGATACACACAGACAGTGTAAGCAGATAAGATGCATAAACTGTATGATCGTGCATGCAGCTCTTTTTATCATTTCCTTTCTCGAGAACTGCATGGGGAGAATGAAGCCGCATATAAAATAGGACTCACTTAAATCGGAAGACACAAGGGAAAGAAGAAGCAGTGGGATGGAGGCAACTTTATGGCAGCTTAGTGTGCAGGCAGAGTAGATATGTTTTACACTAACCGTTGGGAAGATAACGCCACAATCCCCCACGGTAATAGTAATTATCTAAGAACTTGATAATAGAGTGTGACTATTAGAACTCCTTTTACAGAAGGTATCTTGTGCTCTTTACAATGACTTGTAGGTTGGTGTTTCTTTCTCAAATCGGCATCCAGAATTCAGCTCCAAGCCTTGATGCTGTTAAATCCGGTTTCAGTAGACTCTCAGCTGCACATTAAGTACATGGGCAGGAGATTTAATAGCATAAACCCTGGAACCATTTTAACGTAAAGGTTTTTTAAAAGGGCAACTTCTATTCAGCCCTTTCAAAAGGGCCATTTTCACACTTTGCTTTAGAAATTAAACATACCAACCAATTTAATTGTCTTTAAAGGCAAAGGGCGTAAAAGCTGTACAGATATGCCTCTTTACATTTACTGAAGCCTTTCAAATTTATTGCTACTCCCAGTGAAACAATTACCTGCACTTTTGTCACGTCCAGACTGATCACTCCAATGCTCTCCTTGTCCGTCACCTTTCACAGATTGCAACTTATCTGCAACTCTGATGCTTGAAATTTCTTTTCCAACATCTCCCCTGCCTCTATTGCCCTGTCCTTGCTAAACCTTCATTGGCTGTCCATCCCGCATCACATCAATTTCACAGTGCTTATCCTCGCCTGCAATTTCCCTCTTTGCCTCAGTCCTCTTTAGCCGAGCAAGCTCCTTCAGTTCTACATTTCATCATGTCACTGCTTCTCTTCCTGCACCTCAGTTCCTTTGCAGCCCCTTCCTTCTGTTCCGCCTTCAGTGGTAGAGCCTTCAGCTACCTCAGCTCCATAATCTGGAATGCTGTCCCTGAATGATACATGTCCACGGCAGAAACCCACCCATAATTCAAAGGTTACTGACAGTAAATTGAATATCCCATTCAGAAATCTAGGGCTGGATTCTCCGATTGTGGGGCTACGTCTGGAGGATCCGTGCTGTTTTATGTGGGAAAAATTGGCGAGGCTCCAGTACCCGATCCTCCGACAAGTGAGGGGCTAGCAGCTGCACCACGTAAAACGCACGGCCTTCCCGATATAAACGCCTGGAGAATTGCCTGGTCCGTGGCCACGCATGCGCACGGCGACAACATGCAGCGGTCATGCCATACAACATGGTGCCGGCCGCGGGTGGACACGACCTGTCAGGTAGTGCTCCCCTGGACACTCCTCGCCACCCCCAGGCCACTCCCCACCAGCCCCCCCTCGCCGAAGTCTTGCCGGCCAGCATCACGGCTCCCGCCCGACTGTTGGCGGTGCTGGACACAGACCACAGCCGTCACGCCGGGTTCCCAACAGCTGAGAGCATGAGTTAACCGCACAGTCGGGAACTCGGCCCATCGGGGGCGGAGCATCGGGGGAGGGCTTTCAGGTAACATCCTGAGGCCATCCCAATGGCGTGCGGCGTACTCCTCGGTGATGCTATCTTGGAGGGGGCAGAGTATCCGAAAACAGGCACCGCCCCCGATTCGGTCGTAAAAAGAGATCCTCTGCCCGATCGTCGATTACGAAATTGACGTCGGCAAGCAGAGAATCCCACCCCTAGTATTGGAAGTGAAAATGCTGCAATGGCACTGGGATTAATGGATGTGGATGGCGCAGAGTGGAGGAAGCTTTCTCTGCATATTGACCAGGAAATGCTTTGCGCAGTCACTTTGAAAAAGTAAAATGTAGAGGGAAGTGAGAACATTTTCCCTTCCCTAAACAGGCATTCTTCACTTTGGGAGCAAATGATTTATCTGCAAGAAAAGGTGCTTCTTGACTAAGTCCAGACAATTCACTGACAAGTTTGAGGGTGGCTAATTATAGGTGTGTCATAACCCCCACAAAGTCCACGGGGAAACCATTATTGATCTCCCATTGGAGTACGAGCTTCCCAAGTAGGGGACAGAGGCCCACCCAACTGGGGCTCGTTAGAACTGAACATAAAGGCCAACCCAAGTAGGGGCCGAGGTGTTGGTTGTCCTAACGGGGACTGTGATTGTGACTAGTTACTGCCGGGGGTAGATTATTGTAAATAGTTGAAATAAATCTTTGCTTCCTATTGCTGGCTTTCTTGATCACTAAACTGGCGACAAGGACAGGGGAGACTCTGGACTCACTTGTTGAAATACCAAGCCACCCCAGGCAACTACCATAGAGGAATGTGAGGATATAAAGTTTGTATATGCCACTATTTGATAAGCTACAGGCCTTCAACGTGTGACTGGAAGATTGGAGTCAATACGTAGAACATATGAGGTACTTCATTCAGGCCAACGGTACCTTGTGAGGAGACCATCAGAAAGTGATCCTCCTGACTGACTGTAAGGCCCCGACTTTTGGAATTATGAAGAGTCTTACTTACCCAGCTGCACCAGACTCCAATTTGTTGGATGAGTTGGTTGTACTAGTGGCTGAACATTGCGAACCAAAACTTTCTGTTATAATGTAATGTTATAGGTTCAACATGGGTGAGTCAGTCACTGACTTTTTGACCCGCCTTAGGCGATTGGCAGAGCACTGCAAGTTTGGGCTGTCCCTCTCGGAAATGTTGACGGATAGGCTGATTTGTGGAATAAATAACATGGCCACACAAAGGAAGCTGTTGGCGGAGTCCATGTTAGACTTGAAGTGGGCCAGCGAGCGGTCAATATCACCTGAAAATGCATAGAAAAGGGTACCCCGAGGACGAAGGGGAGGCCCACCCACTTGGGACCCGTTAGAACTGAACATAAAAGGTGGCATTGCCAGGAAGCAGGGAGTTGGTCGCCCCAGTGGGGACTGTGATTGCAGATATTTACTGCCTTGGGCAGGTTATTGTAAGTAGTTAAAATAGCTTCCTACCACTGGCTTCCTTGGTCATTAAAAGGTGGCTCTTGTGAGGATGAAAAAGATTCATCAAAAATGTTGCACTCAATTCAGCAGGGAGAGGGTTAATTAATGTATCTACATGATTTTCTGCTCAGTTAGGGTGGTTTTAAAAGAGAGTTTGGATAAATAGTAACCTTAGCAGTAATAAATGGATTGCAATGCAACAAAATGCTTCATTCAGCTAAACCTATCCGTGCATTGCCGACTCTATGCATTATATTATCTCTAATATTTCAGCAAAGGTTTAGACAGAATAAGCAAAATCCTCACACCACAAATAGTCAGTCTCTAAATTGGTCCTGGAGCCCCACGGATAGATAAGTGGGCACTTGGTGGGTAACTGCTGAATACCATTTTTTATCCCGTAGGCTAGGAAATGCTTTGCCATGTGGGAGTTATAACTGTTGGGCTTCATGAGTGGATGAGTCATTCCTTTCCCTAGTTACATATTGAAACTTCCATTTTGTACCAGAGATTTCAAAGATGTGCATACCTCTTAAAATTATATTTTCGATACATTTTCTTTCCTTTTTTAGTAATGCACACAATATTAAGTGTTGCGATTCCTTTACCATTTACGCAACAGGGTGAACATGTGAGAATCACTGTAGTCTCTCCAGCCTGGAAATCTATTTATGGTGGCGCAGACCCTTTAAGGCGCATGGCCTTATGGTCGACGTGACCGGCTCGAATCCTATCGTGCGGGAGTGCGCGAACCCCGACCAATGGGGAAAAAGCGTGGGGAGCCTGGCCCCGCGAAGAGTGGACCCTGGAGCCAGACAGTGAAACCTGTTCAGTGACTCTGTGCCTGTGTATAGTTAACCTTTACTTGTTACTAATAAACCTTGTTTAGTTATACTGTAAATCTCCCTAGTATTGCAGCAAGTCACCACATTTGCGACAAGTGTAAACCAGATTGAACGCAAATCCTTGATAGTTCAGAATTCAAGGGGGAGGGGGGTGGGGAAGGCCTCCAAAATGAACAGAGAACTGGGAAAGAAGCGATGGCATCATAAAACAGTGAGCGAAAAATGCCCATGATTGGGAAGCTCGATCCATTCGACCAGGGGGCTGAAGGCTGGAGTCACTACATTGAATGGCTCTGTTATTTTTTTACAGCAAATAAAATAACGCAGGAGGATAAACAGAAGACTAGTCTAATAATGGTTTGTGGGCCCCAGACCTACAACCTCATAAGGAATTTGACATCCACAGAGGCTCCTGACACAAATTTGTTTGACCAGTTAGTGACACTGGTCAGGTAGCATTTCAGCTCCGGACCCTCAATCACACTACAGCAATACAAGTTTAATTGGGCTGCCAGGGACCCAGGAGAGACAATCTCTGCCTTCGTCAGACTCCGCCAAATGGCTGAGCATTGTGAGTTTGGCACAGTGCTCAATGACATGCTGTGTGATTGTTTAGTATGTGTTAATATCAACATAAGTTTGCAAAAGAAGCTACTGGCTGAAATGAAGATGACCTTAGACAGGGCGATTGAAATAGATCAGGCAACTGAGCGCACAGAGAGCGGCGCATTAGAGCTTTAAAGAGTGCAAGATGGCAAGGTGAACCAGCTGTGGGGTGGTGTGGCTGCAAGGCGTGCAGCCAGGTCAACAGGCACTGAGGAACTTCAACCACGATCCCAGGAACAGGATTGTAGTCAATGGTCAGGAAAGAAAATAGGTTGTAAGCCCAGTAGTCAAGATGATTACTTCTGATATGGGGAGACCAGCCCAAAGAAGCATGCTGCTGCAGAGAGTTTATTTATTTTCAGCGCAGTAAAAAGGGCCATATCCAGCCATGCCAGGTAGAATGAGCAAAATAAAAAAAAACAAGACATGACTCCAATGAACAAAGTGGAGAGGAACACAGATGAAGATACGGAAATGTACTGATTAACCATGGTGGAAGTGAGCAAAACTATCCCAATCTTGGAACAGTTGGAGCCAGCAGGCAGCACCAATGCTCCCGTGGTGGAGCCAGAACAGAAGGCATCTTGGAGTTCTGAGGAGGCCCCGTCGACGATCAGGAGGGAGCTGGAGAAGGTAATGCCCCTGCTGTAGTGGTTGAATCTTAGAGACAGTAGAGACAATCCGTCATGGATGACAACGTTGCTTCCTCAGATTTGGAGGAGGCGGTTTGGGGACTATGAGACCCAGAAAGTCGCTCGATGGATTGACATTATGATGAACTGTTATGGATCCACTCCCCTTGTGTTTCCCAACCTTTTTATTGTTCTGGAATATATTATTGAGGGGCTTAAGGAGGGAAGGATGTGGTTGCCCTGCCCCTTTAAGGTGCGTGCCCTCGCGGTCCACCTGACAGGCTATTACATGAGAGCACAAGAACCCGGACCAATGGGGAAAAAGCTCGAGGGCCCTGGCAGCGGGGACGTGAGCAGAATGGACTCTGGAACCAAAGAGTGAAGATCTGTTCAGTGACTCTGGGCCTATGTATAGTTTACCTTTATTTGTTACCAATAAACCCTTGTTCGGTTCCACTGGAAGTCACGAGCTACCTCACTATTGTTCGGAAACACCAGTTGTCCAGAAATAATTTGAGCTGACCCAACCAACTCACGGACTTGCCACTTGATTGTTCCTCCCTCTTTATTCACTTTCTAGAGCAACCAAGTTTTATAATAATAATCTTTATTAGTGTCACATGTAGGTTTACATTGTTACTGTGAAAAGCCCCTAGTCGCCACATTCCGGCGCCTGTTTGGGTACACTGAGGGAGAATTCAGAATGTTCAAATTACCTACCGGCACGTCTTTCGAGGCTTGTGGGTGGAAACCGGAGCACCCAGAGGAAACCCACGCAGACACGGGGAGATCGTGCAGACTCCGCACAGTGATGCAAGTGGGGAATCGACCCTGGCGCCAGCAAGGCTCAATGCATGTGCACAAGTCCCAAGAAAATAAATAAAAGAGGAGCCAAGGTACATGAAACATGAGGTTGATTAAGTTGGGAATTGCTGCCAATGCACAGGATCCTGATCACCAAGCCCAGTCCCATCAACCAGAACACTGGACACAACACAACCCCAGAATTAGCTGTCCTTGCTGATGATGATCAGCTAGTTTCTTCTACGCCCCTTCCAACTATTGGTGAAATGAAGCAGTGTATGGAATCACCTATTCCCTCAGTGTCATCAGCCTCATTTTAGCACATGGTCTTGTGAGCAGAACATAGAGTATGTGGCTAAATAAAACAATTTGTGTTGTTACTTTATCATTGTCCAGATGGTCCAGCGCCTGGGTAGTCAGAGAACAGACAACCTTAGAATGTGCACTGCAGGACCCCTTGGAAGCACCAACACAAGAACTCTGTGGGACCCACTGCAGGAGTCCCTTAGGGTTGTGTCCTTGGCCCAACCGTCTTCATCAATGACCTTTCCTCCAACATAAGGTCAGAAGTGAAGATGTTCGCTGCTGATTGCACAACATTCAGCACCATTTTCAACTCCTCAGACACTGAAGCAGTCCATGTCCAAATGCAACAAGACCTGGACAATATCCAGACATAAAAAGTCCAAGGATTGCTGCACTGAATCAGTTCTGCAGGATCCTCCATCAGAATCTGCTTGGATAAAATTGGTCAAATGTAAGGGTGTATTCATTTTTCTGTTCAAGGTGCAAAATAGATTCAGGGCAATGTTTTATCACTGTTTTATGTTGCAGGTAAATATTTATGTCTGTGGCATTTTCTGGTTCACACACCTGTGGTTAGGCATTTTAACATAATTCTATAATCCAGAAAACTCTGAATCCGCAAATTACTTGGTCCCAACCAAGATTTTTTAAAATGTGTTCATGGGTCGTGGGCCAGCATTTACTGCTCGTCCCTAATTGTGCTTGAAGGGTCAGTTAAGCGTCAACCACATTGCTGTGGGTCTGGAGTCACATGTAGTCCAATCCAGGTAAAGATGGCAGATTTCCTTTCCTAAAGGACATTAGTGAACCAGATGTTCTTTTACAGCTTCATGGTCATCGTTAGACTTTTAATTCCAGATTCAAATTTCACCATCTGCAGTGGCAGGATTTGAACCTGAGTCCCCAGAGCATTACTCTGGGTCTCTGGTTTACTAATGCAGTGACAATACCACTACCCCACCACCTATTGAAGAGGGTACAGTATATGTTATTAAGAGCACCATCTGAAGTGTGATATTAAAGAAATAGAGCCATGCTTCATGAATACTCCAATGGTGGCCTATCAAAATAAATATCAACATGCATTTATTTAGAATCCTTCTGAAAAATATGTGTCCAAGAGGTAAATGTTCCATCCCCACCCGCTGCAGGACAATTTGACCAACCATTTAAAGATCTGTTGACCTCAAGTGGGAATTTCCGATCTCGGGGAGGCTGTGACCGGAAAATCCCGCCCTAAGTGTTTTACAAGGGGAAAGATGGATGACGTGCGGAACATACCAAATCAGGACGAGAATTCAAAAGGCATCGCAAAAAGGTTGAATTTCAGTTGGCTTTCAGGAAGTTGGAGAGATTGCGACCAAGTGCTTTTGGTAAAGAGTGTCAAAGGACAGAGATGTAATAGCTGTCAGATTCTGCTGCAGCAGTGGAGTTGGAGAACAGGGACACATAGTAAACCAGAGTCGGAGGGATGCAGACTGCAGACCGGACTTTTAAATATCCACATCACAGAATTGTTACGGCGTAGAATGAGGCTATTTGGCCCATCATGTCTGCCTCTGCTCCCCAAACGAGCATCACACTCCTGTCTTTAGCCCATACCCATGCATATTGTTTCCATTCAAATAATCACCTAATGCCTTCTTGAATGCCCTGATCGAACCTGCCTCCACCACACTTCCAGGCAGTGCATTCCAGACCCGAACCACTCGTGTAACAAAGTGTTTTTCTCACATCACATTTGCTTCTTTTGGGAATCACTTTAAATCTATGCCCTCTCATTCTTGTTCCTTTTATGAGCGGAAACAGTTTCTACCAATCAATTCTGTCCATCCCTTCATGATTTTGAACATCTCTATCAAATCTCCTGTCAGCCTTCTTCTCTCCCAGGCAAACAGTTCCAACCTCTCCAATCTATCCTCATCAATGAAGCTTCTCGTAGCTAGAATCATTTTTGTAAATCTCTTCTGCACGCTCTCCATTGTGTTCACATCCTTCCTATGGTGTGACACCCAGAACTGTACACAATATTCAAGCTGACGTCTAACTAATATCTTGTGTAAGTTCAGCATAACCTCCTTGAACTTGCACTCTATGCCCTTGTTAATAAAGCCCAAAATACTATGGGCTGGATTCTGTGCTGTCGGGATTCTCCGTTGCGCGGGCAGCACACCCATGCCCGGGGATTTCTCTACTGGTGCAGTGGGACGGAGAATCCCTTCCTATATGCTTTATTAACTGTTATCTCCACCTGTGCTGACAACTTTAATGGCTTATGCACATATACAGCTGGGTCCCTCTGTTCCTCCACCTTTCAGAATTTTAGTCCTTATTTTATATTGTCTCTCCATGAAATGAACTGTATCTGCCACCTATCTGCCCTTTCCACCAACTTGTCTATGTCCTTTTGAAGTTCTACACTGTTATCTTCACAGGTTACAATACTTGCAAGTTTTGTGACAACCTCAAACTTTGAAATTAACCCGTTGTACATCAAGATCTAGTTCATTAATATAATCAGATTAAACGTTTGCTCACTTTTATGCAGGCTGCAGTAGTACGTTGATTTTTGTGCAGATTAGAAATGGGATTATAGATGCCAGCGGGTTTCTGGTGGGTAAATATTGGTTACAGGGAATTTCCTGCTTCAGCTGTGTGAAGCCATGAAGTCATTAACATCTTGCTGGTCCACCTCCAATGGAGCATGCCTGACAGGCTCTGGAGTTGAGGCAGGTGTTATGACCCCCTCAGGGATCACAGGTTATGCACCATCCGGGTCCCCATGACCACCACAGAGTATGAACTCTCCTGGTAAAACAGGGAAGGGTTTCCCCATAACCAGTGGGAACCTCATTGTATTTAAACCACGACCTCGGTGCAGGGTGAGGAGGGTGATATACTGTGTATATCTAATAAACCTGTGTTCATTACATCCTGCCGTGCGTTCCTGTGTGTCTCTTTGTTGATGTCTACAGTAGGGAATGGTAGAGTGGACATGGAGCTCTAAACATCTCTTATTGGGCCCAGAACAGCACTCCTTCTCCTGCAGGCCCCAACAAGGAAAGGCCCCTTCAGCTTCCCAATCCTGTCCATATCTGCCATTAGCTGTCAGGGAGCTGCGGTAAATTTCTTGCCCATTTTGAAGATTAAACCGCTGTAAGGGCTTGATGATGCCATCAGAGCCTGATTAATTAATAAAATTTCTGTCAGCCTTCGGTAGGTGGCCTAGTTGCCCAATCAAAAGCATTTGTTGTCAGGTAGATGTACCTTTAAGAAATGGGTGTTTACCAAATAGCTGCAGTGATGTCAGCATGTGGATGGAGCTGGGCTGTCTGTCTGTCTTTTTACTTTTGGTTTTGTTTTCAGAGTTGGAGAGCTGGCAGAGTTGGAGAGCAAGCAGATGTGTAATGATCTCGCTCTCTACAAGTTAAAGAATGTCTTCAGCTCGCTTCATGATTTGAAAGTAATACCTGTTTCTGTAGAGAACTTAAACCTGCTGTCTTTGTAAAAAGGGTTTAACTTATGGATGCTGCTAGGAAAGGTATTAAGGGTTACCTATAGAGTATTGCATCTGTGGGGTTACGTGTGTTGGTGGTTGATGTTTACTGTGTGTTTACAAAATGTTGACTGGGTTCATAGAAAAAACATTGTTTTGTTTTAAAAATACATATTGGCTGGGATTCTCCGAAACCCCAGCCAAGTATTGACGCCGGCGTCAAAACTGGCGTGAACGACTCCGGCGTCAACAGGCCTCCAGGCCCAGACATTCACCCCTTCCTAGGGGGCTAGTACAGTGCCGGAGTGCTGTCCGCTGCTCCGGCGCTCGAAAGCCGCACGGCTGGCGCGGGTCCGCGCCTATGCGTGGGTTGCCATCTCCGCGCCGTCCCCTGGGCATTATGGAGGAGCCCAACAGGGGCCCGGCGCGGAGGAACATAGTCTCCCCCCCCCCCAGAATTAGCCCGCCGCCGATCGTTAGACCCCGATCGCGGGCCTGGCCACCATCGAGGCCCCCCCCCCCCAAGAGTTGGATCTCCAAGCCCCCCCACCAGGATGGCCCCCGCAGCCAAAACTCCGAGGTCCCGCCGGTTAGGACCATACGAAACCCACGCCGGCGGGACTCGGCTGAACTCAGCGGGCACTCGGCCTGGCGAGGCGTGGAGAATCGCTGCGGGGGCGGCTTTCAACGGCCCCCGACCACCGAGGCAGCGACCCCGCGGGTGCGATTGGCGCCGGGGTGGCGTGGCATGATTCTCGCGATTCTCCCGGCGATTCTCCTGGCACGGGATCGGAGAATCCCGGCCAAGGTCTCTGTTGCATAACACCTGGAAAGTGGACCCTTGTGCTCCCCATAATCAAAATCTATTAACAGTTGTGGGTCAGGTGAACTCCATGTATACTTTGCACTTTGGAGTTTTCTAAATCCTGGCCCATAACATTGTCAACACAGAAAATAGCAGAATCTGCACCGTAAGAAATCTAAGGCATTCCACTTGCTCACTTCCAAGGTCCCACCAGGTTACAATCTCCCATTTTCTTTCCTCTTTGACTCTTTGTTAAATATTACATTGACATTGCTAGAAATTTCTCAAGGTATTGTAGCTGTTATCTTCGGACATTTTAAGTTCTGCTTGCAATCAATGATTGAGGCCCCGCTAAGCTGGCTGTGGTGTGCCTGGAATATATGCTTTCACCCAAATGCCAAACAGTTACCAAAGTCTTGCACAATTTTTGTTTCTTTTTTTAAATGGTTTTCCTGTATAATTTAGAACAATTTTTGGTCACACATGCACACACACACCTTCACACACAGGTACCTCAAAGATAAAAAGAGCTTTCTCTGAACTTCTTCCTTATTTTACATCTCATGGTTTAAATGTGAAGGATGGAGAAGTACAAATTCCATTTATGCACATATGACATGATGATAGCAGGGTAAAAGCTGAGAGAGTGCTTTGAGGGTTAATTCTGAACAAACCTCAGTTTATTCAGGCGTTCTGGCCATCATTACTGGCCCCGAGGTGCTCACTGGGGTGTAGGAAGCACCTCGGGGCTGGTAATGACCATAATGATTGAACACAATAATGTCATCGCTATTAGAATATACGTACCATAGTCAGCATTTATAACGGGGAAAAAACATATTGCAAAAAGTGCAGACCATGTGTAACATTATTTGTCACATAATGCTGCATTCCTTTGGGTTAGAGGTTAAAATTAACATTCCTCTGCTACATCTTAGTTAGATGCAGCATGCACTATAATGAATTGGTAAATGCTATCAATTGATATACATCCAATTTTTAAAAATAAGTATTTAATAAAATATTCCACAATGGTGCCTAGCTAATGCACAATATTGATGTAGAAATACAGTGTGCCAGAGAGCAATGGGGCAATGATAATATGTGTTTCTCTCTGTGATAGGTTAAATCTGGTGAAAAGATAATTTGGGGTCAGAGGTCAGGAAGCAAGTCTCCATGCAAGAGCAAATGGTTTTCTGGGTAGCGTAGTGGAGTCAAAAAGACTGATTAATTCAAAATAGCCTTAGCTAATGTGATGGTAGAATTATGTGGGGCTTTTTTCCCCTCTTGGATGAACTAAGATGGGCGCCAGTGTTCTCCCTCATTTATATTTATCTGTGTCATGTGTGCCTTTTGCTGAACTACTCGTTTATGCTGATCCATCAGCAGCAGAGGAGAGGGAGAAGCCAGGAAGGTACGAGACACCCAGGGAAATTCAAATGATCGAACTGTCTCTCGGTGGCAGTACCCAAATAATGGAATTTTAAAAAATCATTGATTCAAGGGATGTGGGTGTTGCCGGCTAGGCCAGCATTTGTTGTCCATCTCTAATCACCCTTGAGCATACGTAAGCCACGCCGTTGGGAATTCGTCCGGTCGTGGGGCAGGCCTCAGGCAATGGGCTGAGACGGTGGAAACTCGGTGCGGCGTACTCCTTGAGTACGGCGATTTTCAGGGGATGGAGAATTGAAACACCAGCGCCACTCCCGATTTCGCCGCCTGTGGAAGAAATTATAAGTCAGCACTTCGAGTTTTCACCAAAGGTCCTTTATTTAACACGAAGTTTGTGGGGGGATTAGAGAGACAACAGTCATTCCAAATGCCCCCGCTTTACAAAGGTAAGGCAAGCAATTTGTATGGTACAGTAAGCAATATCTAGGACAAAAGGCATTCTTTAGATTAGCAAAAAGACAGAAAAGCGAGCAGGCCGGAATTAGAGTTTAATAACAGGTCTTGAGTCCCTCGCCTAAGAAAAATAATAATTGTCCGCTGTCAGCAAAACAATGTGCAGCTGTACGCTTGTTTACATTGTATGACCTTCTGACTGTTTCATACAGAACTTCTTGACTAAAAATAAGGCTAAATATCCATCATGCTTTGCCAAGTGCCTATTTCCATGAAATATAGTCAAACAGCTGGTTAAATGAATACAGGGTATTAAGGCAACTAATCCGCCAACTAAAGTCCCTTCTACAGCGCCAAAACGGATTCTCCGCCCCGTCGCCGAAGGCGATTTCGGCGTTGGGGAGCAGAGACATTTCTGAAGTAAAATTCCACTGTTTAGTAGTCCATATACAGATCACAGATGGCCAGTGGGGCAATACAAAACTAGAATATGACAGAATACCTGACAACAGTATAAACAGTGATCCACTGGAGTTTATGAACAGTAGTTCAAATTGGGGTGGCATCACAACTTTTAACTTACTTGTAAACATTTGTTTGTGATGCACGTCTCTATGCCTGGATGTTTGCATATGGGGGTGAAATTCTCCATTTGGATGACTATGGGGTGAATTCTCCGCCAGTGGGATTCTCTGTTCCACCCGCAGTGCACCCCTGCCTGCGGGTTACCCCACGGAGTGGCTACAATGGGACATCTCATTGGCCAGCGGTGGGAAGGGAGAATCCCGTTGCCAGAGATGGCGCATTGCCGAAAAACACGTGGCTGGGGAGGTGTAAAATTGACCCCATGTTCTCCCGCTAGAGCTGAATCGCACTTGATTTGTGCTCCCAATGAGGAAGTGAGTCCGAGGCCTGCACTCTCTGCTCCCACCACTCATAACATGGTCCCCAATGCAGCGGAGAATGAAAATATCGGGGTCAGAGCCGGGAAGTGATGCTCCAACCTCCCCACTGATGGCAGTATGGAGATTTACACCCACCCGTCTGTGAGAGGATGTAAATTAATGCAAATAAGTCTTAATGACCTGTTTTCCTCCATTTAGCAGGCCTGGCCATCCATGATTATTCTCTGGCCCTCCATGAATCTCCAGTCCTCTGAGACGGTAATCATGTGGGCAGAGAATAGTACAGGTATCACCAAACGTGAGCCTGACATGTTGGTCCTCATGATGGGCCAAGGGAGTAACTCCTTAAGGGAGTTTCCTTCAAAGTCAATCTGAGGGCCCCCCCCGCCCTGACAATGTATTACCTGCCCACCACTCCTGTACCAGACTCCCGACCACACCCCCTTCAGAGACCCCCAAAATGAGAGAACCCATCCAAGAGACCCACTTTTTAAGGAGACCCCATCCAGGGAGCCCCTCAATAGAGAGATGCCCCTGCGACCCGCTACCTGAAGGAACCCCCCACAGACACCCTTTAACAAGAGGAACCCCGACAGAGATCCCCGGACTAAAGGAACCCCCCCCCCACAGAGGCCCCCTGACTAAAGGAGCGCCGCCCCAACAGGGGCCCCATAACTAAAGGACCCCCCCCCCCAAAGAGACCCCCTAACTAAAGGAGCGCCGCCCCAACAGGGGCCCCATAACTAAAGGACCCCCCCTCCCAGAGACCCCCTAACTAAAGGAGTGCCCCCCCCCAACAGGGACCCCCTAACCAAAGGACCCCCCCCAAAGAGACCCCCTAACTAAAGGAGCGCTGCCCCAACAGGGACCCTCTAACTAAAGGACGCCCCCCCCCCACCACAGAGACCCCCTAACTAAAGGACCCTTTCCCACAGAGACCCCCTAACTAAAGGACCCTTCCCCACAGAGACCCCCTAACTA
Source organism: Scyliorhinus torazame (assembly GCF_047496885.1). Classification (NCBI taxonomy): domain Eukaryota; kingdom Metazoa; phylum Chordata; class Chondrichthyes; order Carcharhiniformes; family Scyliorhinidae; genus Scyliorhinus; species Scyliorhinus torazame. The sequence goes on along the minus strand of NW_027308579.1, from coordinate 47 downwards.
AAGGAGCGACCCCCCCCACAGGGACCCCTTAACTAAAGGAACACCCC